>NW_019385286.1:165411-210779 GCF_000671375.1 Centruroides sculpturatus | reverse complement strand
TTAAAAAAATAACTGTAGTAAGAAAAACAAATGAAAAATGCGAACTAATGTAACGTCGTATGGTGAGTTTTTGTTCGTATCGTGGAGCAAAAATATGTTCGAATTTCATGTCATATCCTGAAAATTTCGTATGCTGGGGCGTTCGTAACCTGAGGTACCACTGTAGTGGCATCTGGCTGTTAGGGTGCATCTATGCAGACACAAATTTAGAGCGAGCGAGAGGTTGCAAGCGATTTAGTTTTCACAAAGGAAAACCATGCACAAACAAGAAACGAGAAATAATGCTAGCAAGAGCAAATTTCTGGTTCTCGCACATATCTGACAGGTTTTGATATTTATCGTGTCTCACCTCTTCTTGCCACATATTCTCGCTCGCTCGGAAAATTCGCACACTTGCGTCTGCATAGTCGCACCCTTAGTTGGGGAATCTTCTAGAAATTGCTAGCAGTTTCTAACAGTTTGTTTTCATTGCAGCTCTTTAACAACCAGTTATTTGTTTATTATTTAAATCCTTGGTGGAACAGTCTACTGTTTATTTACTTTATGGATAGCTCAGGAGAGTCTAGTCAATAACATTCCACTAACTTTGAAGACTCCATTATCAAGTCTGCTGCTTTGCAGCAGGGGAGAATAATAGACTTGTGTCCAGAACACACTACCAGCACAGTAAAGGAAGAATGGCTTCAGATCAGAGAACAGGCCTCTCTGTTATTTGCTGCCATAAACCAACTATATGGGATTGTCTTGGAACTATGCAACAATTCCAAGAAAACAAGCGTGAAGCAGAGTTCTATCAGGCAATCATATGCCGAGGTTACAAAACTCAACACATGCCCCAGCAGCACTACTAGGGTCATATCAAAAACCCTTTACAACAAGGTGGACACAGAATAAACTGGGGGTAACCATGCCCTGCTAATCTACTTGAAACAAGGGGAACAAGATATCAATGTGGAGGAACTTAAAAATGATATACTTGTTATAAATGTTTACCCTGAAGATCTGCAGATGGAAGCCAAGTCATGTTAAAGGGAATGGACTGTGCCTAAGAGTGGGAAGCTCTACAGAAGGGGAGAAATTAAGAATGGCAATAGAGAACATTCCCACTATAAAAGAAAATGTAAACTGTTGAATGACAGAGAAAAGGAGGCCTTGGGTAATCCTCATAAATATCCCTAACTCTGTAGAAGACGACAAAGTCATGAAAATGATTTATAAACAAAACAGATTGCTTTGGAATAACCTAACATGGAACTATTTTGCCAACCAGTGCCAAGTTAGCTTCACCCTGTCAAATGGAAGAGTGCAGGAGGGATGCCACCACATCATTCTCATGGTATCTCCAACGATTCGAGATACACTAATTACAGCAAAGCATATTTCCATCTCTTGGGGAGCATCAAAGTTGATGATTACATACCCCTGCTTTGTTGTTACAAATATTATGGATTTGCATATATAGCAAAAGACTGCATCGAATTACAAAGATGTAGGCATTGTGCCAGGAGCCACTGTTTCACTGAATGCACCAAAAGAGACGAAGTCCCCTGCTGCATAAATTGCAGGCAAACGAACAAAAGCCTATCAAAAGAGCAAACGATACCAACTGACCACGCACTTTACAGCCAGGAATGCTCAATAACCAAGATGATGAAGACCTTAGCTTGTTAAACGAACCAATTATGGTCAGTAGGCTCAACTGTATATCAAATTCAAGTAATAAAAGTAATAACACCTCACACAGGACTCCCAACATGAGTAATCCTGCTAACAATACTCAGTTCAAACTGAATATCCTTCAAATCAATGTCCAAAGATCTTAGGCTGCCTCCTCACTGGTGATAAAAATGGCAGAAGAGCATAACATGGACATTATCCTTTTACAAAAACCATACCATGTGAAAAAGTCAATCGTTCATTTTGCAGGATGGAATGTCCTTCCTCTAACAACACCAGCAGTGGGACAAAGATGGGCATCCTCTCTTGCAACAAAAACAAACACCGTCTACTGCCCGGAACTGTTGACTATTTACGCCATCACTACCTATATAATACACAATAGCTTGATTATCTATCTTACTTCTGCCTACTGCTCCCCATTTGAATCCATTGACCAGCTTATCCAGGATTTACAGATAATTAGTGACAAAATTGGCTCATTTCCCTGGCTGATTGGGGAGGACTTAAATGCAAAGTCACCCATCTGACACAACCCAGAGGAGGATGGCAGGGGATACTGGGTGAGTGAGTTTGCATCTAGGAACCAACTAGTTTTGCTTAACTCCAGCCACCTCCCCACTTTTTTCTGTGTGAGGGGAAAAAACTGGGTGAACATCTGTTTTGTCAACCACTGGGCACAACCCAGGCCCGCCGTAAGCGGGTGTGCAAGGCATGCACCGCACACGGGCGGCATGTCCAGGGGGCGGCAAATCGAGCGATCGGTCACATAATATTAAAAGTCATTGTCATAATACCCACCCTACTTATAGCATAAGAAATGTCTTCGCTTAGAGAAAAAACGCCGACTGGCGCGCAATTACTATATTCTTATTTATATTATAGTGTTAACAGCTCCTCTATTGGCATTTATCAGAATTAAGATGCAATGCGAAACGTCTGTCGGCAGGTTGAACCATCCAGCGGCACCCGAAAGCCAAGTAGTACCCATAGTCATGCTCTATGACAGAACTGACAGGACTGGCGAAAATAGGGAATCCCCACAGAGCTTCCTTCTCAGTTTGTACTTGTACACATTCGAATACTTCTATCGCATATCAAATCGCAATTATTTTGTTAATAGAGAGGTTGTGGCAGACGTTTTCAACGCAAAAACGTGTACGTTGGACGTTCAGTGCCGCTTTCCTATAAGCCTAGAAGTTTGACAACGGTGTTTGGATAGTCAGTGGAATCATGCTTGACGTCCCAAACACCATTGCCAAACTTCTAGGCTTATAGGAAAACAGCACTGAACGTCTGATGTACACATTTTCGCGTTCAAAACATCGGCCGCAACCTCTATAATAATTCTTCTGACATGGGTCTAAGTATAATTAATGATATTTTAACTTGGTTAGGATTTAAATCTGAAGCTTAAAGACGATTCGAGTAGTGAAGCAGACATTGACGGTATTGATTTGTTTAATGAAATCAATATTTTAAAGTTGCATTTTCCATAAAACCAGTCTAATGATCCACAAACCCTATTAGAATATCTTTTTACTATTTAATTTCAACATTTTCAAACACAGCAATAGCACTAAGAATATTACTTACATTGCTGGTTACAGTTGCATTTGGTGAAAGGTCCTTTTCAAAGTTAAAAATTATAGAAAAACTATTTAAGATCAACAATGCACCAGCAAATACTAAGTAATTTAGCTGTAGTTTCAATTGAATATGTAATCTTAGACAGCTTGGATACAAGAAAATTGATAGCAGATTTCGCAAACATAAAGGCAAGAAGAGTTCAATTTCTGTAGATAAATATTTATATGGTTTTACATTTAAATAAACAAAAATAATTTAGTAATAATAAATAGTTTTTCTTTGTAAAGTATTTATTTTTTTTCACACCCTTATGAGACAACACTAAAGAACCTTTCTGGCAAGCTCAGCGTAGGTAGTCGTAGTTAAACAGGGGGCGTCATAATCGGTATTGCACACGGGCATTCAAACAGCTAGTGGTGCCCCTGGCACAACCCCTATTTTAGAATCCACTGACTGGAACTTACTATGGAGGAAGACAGTATGCACAATCACAGATAAATCAAAATTGTCATTAAAAGCAATGATCCTGCAAAGAAAGCCACTAAGTACACCAGCAAATCCACTGACTGGAACTTACTTGATTAATTGTTTAACACTTACTGGGCCAATCCACTTAATGGGCTAATCCATGAACTAGCTGATATTAATGATGTGGACAAGCTGGCAGAGCATCTTAAAATGTAAACTATCATTAATAACTTTTACACAAGAGACTCTATAAATAAAAATGACTACAAATTAATTCTCTGTTGTTTATTTTTACTAATGAAAAGCAGTGGTGTTTCCATGGAAGCTGTGGAAGTGCTGCATCCCTTGTATTTTCTAAAATATAAATACATATTGTGCAATTATTTTCATAAACAAGTTCTTACAGCTTTGTTTCATGGCAATGTATCTATTTTAAAATTAAAATAAATAACTGTTTATTTTTGTCATTTCCAGTATTTGTTTATAATTTTTATGCTTCTCTATCATCAAATGTCATTGCATGCCACTGACGAAAAGATATACACAGTATAAATACAGTAATGTAGTAATTTTTGGAAAAAGTTTTAAAATTAAAAAGCTTGTTTAATTTTGAAAATATGTTTATAAAAAGCATAATTATTATTTTAAATTATATTCTGTTGTTTGAATTATGTTAGAACTCTACTATATGCAAGTTTACAAATTTGATTTTCATTTAAAGTTTTCATTCTTGATAACACTTTAATCCAGTGATTCCAAATTAGTGTTCCACAAATATTCTATGGAAATTCAAGGGTACTTGATTATTGAAAACCACAAGTGTTTATTTTTGTTAAATTTTGAAAATTATTATATTATTTGAAGTGTATTCTATTTTTATTATTAATATAGTCAGTTTAATGTTCAAACTACTTAGCACATCATATCACGGTCATAAATCAGATATTTCTTCAATATAAATATATTTTATATATGTATGCCCATGTATTCATTTATAATAGAAACTTGCATTTGCTGGTGATTATTAATGTTGCTTTCATTTTGTAACAAAGTTACTTTGTATCAAAGCATGGTATGTCAAGTTTGTATAGTTTGTAAATAAAAATAGATTGTTTGCAAATATCTTTTCTATTGGCAATTTTAAATCAGATATTTCTTCAATATAAATATATTTTATATATGTATGCCCATGTATTCATTTATAATAGAAACTTGCATTTGCTGGTGATTATTAATGTTGCTTTTATTTTGTAACAAAGTTACTTTGTATCAAAGCATGGTATGTCAAGTTTGTATAGTTTGTAAATAAAAATAGATTGTTTGCAAATATCTTTTCTATTGGCAATTTTAAAGGCTTATTTATGAAATTAAGATTGTATTATCTTATTTAAAGCAAGATTGTATTATCTTATTTAAAGCAAAAATTGCTTTACAAAAAATATTTTTTGTAAAGCAATTAAAGCAAAATTTTTTTATAATCAAAAATCTAACTTTAAAACAGATTTGAGAACCAATGCATTAAAGAATTAAAAACACCATAAATATATCACTCATAAAACCAACACCAGCACATAACAAGATAAAGGGCACTTATAAGTATCTCCCTGATGTGTTAGATCTAACGCACTTGATGATGCACTCATCCTTCTTCGAATACAAAGATGTCACCTACCTACAGATGAGGGTGTACCTATGGGTAGCCCAATATCCAAAAATGCTTTGTGAATTAGTGGCCAGAAAACACAAGAATGCCATATTACCTAAATTTCATGAGGACATAGCATTGTATGTCAGATACATTGACGACATTCTCATAGTATGGAACAAGGTGCCCAACCTGGATTCAGTACTTAAGTATTTAAATGATAATCCCTATGGCCTGTCACTAAAAGTTGAACAAGAGAGTCGTACGACAGTACATTTTTTTTATATCAACATTAATATGAAGCATGGTCATCTGTCCAGCTGTGTTTTCCATAAAAAGTCATATACAACTCTATTTATATCTAACCATTCACATGACCCTTATTGTTACAAAGTCTCTGTTTTTCGATCTCTGGTAAAAAGGGCCCTCACACATTGTTCGGAGCAAAATGAAAAGAAAAATGAATTATCTTGGATGAAGGGCCTAGCAACACAGCATGGATACCCATCCTCTTTGGTCAAACATCTTATAAAACAATATACAAATAAGGGGAACAGAACTAATCTACATGTAGAATGAATGAAAGTTATCACATACAACAAAACATTTTCTAATATATACAGAGAAATAGCAAGGACCACTAAAATGCACATAGCATATTGACACATTCCAACAATCTTCTCTCTCATCAGAAATGATAAAAACCATAAACATGACTCATACTCTCCATGGGTTTATGCCATACCTCTTTACGATGACCAAGTTAACCGCTCATTAATATACATTGGAGCGACTGAAAGAGGTCTCTCATCATGAGGATGAAGGAACAGGAATATTCCATAAGAAAAAAGCTGACAACCACAATGTTAGCAATGTATGCGGGTTAGTGAGGAAGTCCGGGTTGAACTACAGAACGCAAAATTGGTACACGGTGTCGGATAAAACACGACTCAAATACCTTGAAGCACTTGAGATCTACATGCAATTAAACAGGAAGTCGCTATTAACTTCAAGGAAATGGACATGCTATCCACAGCATGGCATGCCATTTTTGAACTAGATTCTGCTGACATAAACTTGCAATAATGAAAATTTAAACTACAAAGGATATTAAGATCATAGTAATTAACATGAAATTAATTGATCATTTATTCGTTTGTTGTTTGGATGATATACATATTTTGAAATTTTATCCTGAACATATAAATTTTAACGTAATGTATTTGAATCATGTAATCAATTCAAACTTTTAAAAAACACACTATTTTTGTTAGCTGTTTGTTCAATATCATATATACCTGAGGATGTCTATTTCATAAAGATGAAAACGCTCGTAAATTTTTCCTTTTTTTCTTGNAATTGATCATTTATTCGTTTGTTGTTTGGATGATATACATATTTTGAAATTTTATCCTGAACATATAAATTTTAACGTAATGTATTTGAATCATGTAATCAATTCAAACTTTTAAAAAACACACTATTTTTGTTAGCTGTTTGTTCAATATCATATATACGTGAGGATGTCTATTTCATACAGATGAAAACGCTCGTAAATTTTTCCTTTTTTTCTTGTTATGTGCGGGTGTTGATTTTATGAGTGATATATTTATACAATCCCAGTTTTTGAGATACAGTAATACCTCGACTTACGCGAACCTGGAGTTACGCGATTTTCAAATCTCGTCAATTTGTCTTTTGTTTGAGCGCCACGCAACTCTTGATTACTCACTTCCCCCACACTCAGCTTACATGTTCGAACGTGTCGCACAGAATCAACACATAGCTACAATTTATTTTGTGTTATTTATTTCTGTGTTGTTATATCTACAGAGATTTGAGAGACTCTACGTGGTGATTTCTTATAACCGTGAATGAATCAAAAGACGAGATAAGATTAACAAGAACATTTATTAACTTACATACATCCGACTTGGATTTTACATAAACTGCGAAATTATACCCCGACTTATGCGAATTCGACTTATGCAGTTATCGCTCGGTCCCACCTATCACGTAAGTTCGGGGTATTACTGAACTTACGTGATAGTAATAGTATATTGAAGATGACAACACAAATGCTCAAAATATGTGTATATATATATATATATATATATATATACACATATTTTGAGCATTTGTGTTGTCATCTTCAATATACTATTACTATCACGTAAGTTCAGTAATACCCCGAACTTACGTGATAGGTGGGACCGAGCGATAACTGCATAAGTCGAATTCGCATAAGTCGGGGTATAATTTCGCAGTNTTTAATTGAAATAAGCTACAATAATAATAAGAAATAAACAACTTATTTATTTTGAAAAATATGACTGAATCATTTATAAAATAAACCATCTTTTAATTATATTATCAATTATCATCATTATCATTATTATATATATACACTAAAAGAAGAAAACTAACCTTTAAAACTTGTGGATTATTAGCTGCAAACTCTTTCCATTGATCAATTGAATAATGCTTATGGATGGCAGTGAACAGTCCATACTAATAAAATACAAAAATTATTATTTGATATATAACTAACAGAAAAATACAGTCAGTTTTAGAAATTAAAGAAAAACTTTTCATAATCTATAATTAAATACATTTCATGTTTAAAAGAATAATGACTCATTATTAGACTGACCATAATTTATTGACACTAAAACAGAATGGCATTTGCAGCTGATAAATAAAAGTCCTCTTATTAAAATTCCATTATTATTAATTATTATTAAAATTATTATTATTATTGGAAATTTGTTAATATATTATTATACTGATTTAGCAGCATAAAAAATACATAAATCACTCAAAGCTTTTGTTTTCAAAAATCTAATAAAAGAAAAACTGTATTTATTACTCAATTCTCCACAGAAGCTAAAACCTTAATTATTACATTAAAAACACTTCAAACACTACTTCCAGCAGATAGCTTCTTTAGCATACAGATGTTTTTGGTCTCTTAATTAAGTGGTCCCCCAGGTATAAAAACAAGTTTGATTGAATTGAAGAGATTAAATAAAATTTGGCCTGATTGGAAACAGTTGAGTTCCTACACATTTGAAAAAATTTTTAAAAAGCTGACAACCAAAGTCCAAATAATAAAAGTTCAAGTTAATATTAGAGTATGTCAAATTTGATGCAACCTAACTTTAACCTTAAACTTTTATTATTTGAAATGTTTTTATATGTTTTGAATCTGAATTGAATTTTTGAATATGTTGGACCCAAATCAAATGGTATCAATTGTCAATTTTTAAACATTTTTTCAAATTTATAGAAACACAACTCTCACCTGGCAAAATTCATTCGATCTTCTACCTGAAGAGGGCCATTTAAAAGGCTGAAAATTTATGTTGAAAAGGCTATCTACTGGAAGTGTTTTTAAGGTAATAATTATGTTTATTGCAACATATCAAATTTAATAGTCATGTTGATTTAAAGGTTTTCCAGGATCAAACAAAGTATATTTTTCAGATGAACTTACTTTGATTAATAAATTCCACTTGGTCACAATTTTATCATACCAGTTATCACATTATAAGTCACAATTTTGCTTTATAACTAGCATTGATTTCATGGCTTCATTAATTAATTAACATTGACTTCTATTTTGACCACAGAAAATTCACAGTGAATACATTCTTTTTACAGAAGATGTAGTTTCAGGAAAACAAAGTACTAATTCTATCAAATTATTCTGGAATTCAAAATTGGTTTTGTGCATTTAATTAAATATTTTGATCCATCTATCAACTACACCATCTGTCGAGAAAGTTCTGCGACAAATTTTTATGAGAGAGACTAGTAGTACTGTCTAATCTTTTAATTAAAACTTTCATATTTAAACATGAAAGTTTTAATTAAAAGTTATTTAAGAATGCTATTGTCAGTCTTTTTTCTATACTACACTTGTAAAAATAATACTTTTCCATCTGCTGTCCATAAGCTCCAAGATTTCTGATGTCATCCATTCCTCTCTTTCTATTCTCAATGAATCTGATGTCGTGTTCTTGTAAATGGTTGATATTGTACCTTATTTGATTCCTGATTTCATCTACTTGTTCATGCTAACAAAAATTTTGCTAACAAAAATTTATACTTAATCATTGATATAAAAAAATAACATATATTGCAAACCTCACATTATATTTTTCCATTTTCTGAAATCTAGTAGTAGTAGTAGTAATAAAAGGAACAAGGCAAATCGATATAGGTAAAATAAAAGACCCTGAAATAAGAAAAAAAATTGGTCTCAAATATGAAATGCTTGTTGAAAGAAACACCATCACAGCATGAACAAGTAGATGAAATCTGGAATCAAATAAGGTACAATATCAACCATTTACAAGAACACGACATCAGATTCATTGAGAATAGAAAGAGAGGAATGGATGACATCAGAAATCTTGGAGCTTATGGAAAGCAGATGGAAACATAAAAGAAACAATGAAAAATACAGAGTTAAATAGAATCATAAGAAAGAAATGCAGAGTTGCAAAAGAAAAATGGATGTCCGACAAATGTAAAGAAATAGAACTGTTACAAGAAAAGTATGACACATTCAACATACATAAAAAAGTAAAAGAGATGGCGAACCAGCACAGAAAACAACCTGGATCAATTCTTAAAGACGAGAACAATAACATTGTCATAGGCGTCAAAGAAAAACTGAAACAATGGAAAGAATATATTGAAAAACTTTTTGATGACAGTAGACCCAATAATCCACCACCGACAACTGATATTAACGAGGAAATTCCCGAGATTACAAAACACGAGGTTGTTTATGCCATAAATATACAAAAGAATGGCAAAGCTACAGGGAATGACAGAATTCATTCTGAGATCCTGAAAGCTATAGCAGAACAAGAGGGTACAGGATTGAAATTACTAACAGAATTCTTCAATATTATTTATAAATCTGGTAGAATACCTAGAAGTCCACCTTCATTCCTCTACCCAAAAAGATTGGTTCTTCTCGGTGTGATGACTATCGCTTGATAAGTCTAGTGTCGCATGTGCTCAAAATCTTAAAAATCATCCATAGACATATATACAGGAAATGTGAACTAGATACTGATGAAACACAGTTTGGATTTTGCAACGGGCTTGGTACACAAGAAGCACTCTTCTGCTTAAATGTATTAGTTCAAAGATGCAGAGATATGAATGCCAATGTTTATGTCTGCTTTATAAACTATTGTAAAGCTTTTGACTGTGTAAATCACCAAAAAATGATTGAGATCTTGACATCAATTGACATTAACAAAGGCAGTCTGCATGTCATCAGTGAACTGTACAGGCATCAAACAGCAGAGGTCAGACTTGAAAAAGAAACTTCTGAAACCATGTTAATTAACCTATTCGATGTTGAAATTTTTATTTGTTGCCTGTGATGCCATGTTGAATTTTTGTCAATGTTAAACCTAAAAAAATTTTTTTTTTAAATAATAATCGTGTTTACTGTATTGTAAAAAATTATTTTTTTATGTTTCACAAACAAAATAAATATATTGAATAATATAGAAACAAAAAAATTATATTTTAAAAGTTTATTTTAATATAAAAATTGTGACGCTTAGCGACATCTCGTATCAAAAACGTTCCAATGTAAACACGAAAATATTCGGGATTGTCCACGCAGGTCAATGAGGTCAACATGAATATTTTCGGGAACAATATAAGACAGGTTAAGAGAGGAGTATGTCAAGGTTGTGTGTTACCCCCCTCCTCTAATATATACTCAGAGGTCATATTCAAGGAAGCGTTAGAAGACAGTAATTGTAGGATCAAGGTAAATGGCAAATTAATAAACAACATTAGATATGCAGATGATGCAGTGGTTATAGCAAGTAGTTCCGAAGAATTACAACAACTGATGGACCGTATTGTGAAGTACAGTTAACTGCATGGTCTCTCTATGAATTTTACCAAAACCAAACTTCTTGTGTTCTCAAAAACAAGAAAAAGTGCAAATCTTGTCACGGAAACACTATCTAGCAAGTATTATCTCTCAAATACTTCAGTACAATAATAAACGAACAATGTGATCAACATAAAGAAATAAGAGCAAGGATCGAACAAGCCAGAACATCGTTTATGAATATGAAAAAGTTTTTTGTTAGATCTGAATTGAGTTTATGTCTGAGGATTCAAATGCTAAGGTGCTATATCTTCTCCATCCTGCTATATGGATGCAAAAGTTGGACTCTGGACTCCCAAACTGAAAAAAGAATCGAAGCTTTTGAAATGTATTTGTACAGAAATACTTCGAATATCATGGGTGCAAAGGATTACTAATATTGAAGTCCTGAACCGCATGAACAAGCAAAAAGAACTCCTGCTGATCATCAAAATTAGGACAACACAGTACATAGGTCATATAATGAGAGGAGAAAAATATCAAATTCTTAGACTAATATTAGAGGGCAAAATACAAGGAAAAAGGTCTATTGGAAGACCAAAGAATCAATGGTTGAAAGACATTACAAGGTAGTTCAGGTGTACATCTATGGAGATATTCAGAGCTGCTATATCAAGGACAACGTTAGCTATGTGGATTGCCAACCTTCGACAGGAGTAAGTAGTAGTAGTAGTAGTAGTAGTAGTAGTAGTAGTAGTAGTAAGTACTTTACACAGATCAAAAACTTTTGCTAGCAATTAAACCAGCAGTTGTCAGTTACAAGACAAACTTAAACTAACAAGAATTAATAATAATATTACTACTTCATGACTCATACAGATATGTTCAAATTTTTTGATGTGTACTACTCATAGGTCATTGGGCATATCTGAGTTAAATTAATTAAAAATAATAGGAGCAAAGTAGCCTGATTTAATCTGGCAGTAGTTTGGCATACTACTAAAATATTAGGCTTCGAGGTGTTCACATCTGAACATTTTAATAACATTCTTTTAATTCAAAATTTTCCCTATTACAATAAAATAAACACTTTTTTTTTAATTTTCAAATTAAGAAATACATGAGATTAAAGGCAAAGTCAATTTGATTATACTTCTTATTTTTATACCTTTAGTAAGATCATGATGATGTTATAAAATCATATACAGTGGAACCCCGGTTAACGAACTTAATCCGTTCCGCGACTCCGTTCATTAACTGAAGCAATTTTTCCCATAGAAATTAATGCAAATGCAATTAATCTGTTCTAGTCTCCAAAATTTTTGTCATTTTATTTGTAATATACAGTAATTTTCTTTGATGAGAATGTAGGAAAACGTAGTATCTATCATTACAGCAACAAACATGTATACTTTGTTTAATAAAATAGCACTGTATATACCTGTATATGCAACAAACANAATATACAGTAATTTTCTTTGATGAGAATGTAGGAAAACGTAGTATCTATCATTACAGCAACAAACATGTATACTTTGTTTAATAAAATAGCACTGTATATACCTGTATATGCAACAAACATGTATACTTTGTTTAATAAAATAGCACTGTATATACCTTCGTTTGTTGTAGTTGCTGGCAGAAAAGTGGAGATATATGAACCTTAATGCTTAGAAAGAGAATTCCCTCCAAAAAAAAAAATAATGGTTAGCACTTCATCGGAAGATTCTTCGAGTCGAAGTCTCTTTTGGGAAAAAAACCCACCAGTGGCTAAGTGGTCTTCGTACCTTGAACACGGGGAGTTCGTTCGTGGGTTTGCACCTCGCTCAGACAGGCTGGCCACATGGAGTTTTCCGGGATTTCTCCACGTCTGTAACCCCTAAATAGAGGTCAGTTTCCCTTAAAAACACCTACCAGAAGGCATTCCCCCTAGTCAGATCGCCCAAGTGTTGCGTTGTCATAACTTAACAAAGAAACAAACTCTTTACGTAAGGAACAAGAAATTGATCTAAAGTTGATAGTCTTACTCTTTTAATCAAAATTTTTCTCAAATGCGATAGCGCATTGCCGTTTATATTGCGTTGTCGTTTTCTAATGCCACTATGACTTTTTTCTTTCTTTGATGCCATATTGATTAAATATATAAATCACAAAATTGAAAAAAGAAGTATAGCACAAACACTCGGAAAAGCAATGTAACACCCAACTTAACTCGCACATACCTAACACCAACAAAAATTTGACACAAAATACTGTTACGTTCATTATCCGAATTTTGTTTGTTATCTGAGACAAAATTTTTGCAAAATAAAAGTTTGTTAACCGATTTGGTCATTAACCAGGACATTCATTAACCAGGGTTTCACTGTATCATCATCTTGATTAGGTATTTTAAGAATTTTTTAAATTTTCTTCATTTAGGCAAATTATATATTCCCCATGTTAATGTATATTCTGCATTTTTCCCATTCAAAAAGTCTCTATTTTGGGGGAAAAAACCCCAATCTGGCAACCTTGTCTTTAGCACTTCTGCTTTAATTCACAAGAAAAGTAGCAGACTACATCCTTAACATGTTCAAATGTTTCTGTTCATATATAAAAATATGCAGTAGACAAAAATAAGATCATTAATTAATCTATTGAAGTTGAGATAACAATACTAAGTTAAAAAGAAAGTACTCAAAGTCAAAATAAAAAACTTCAAGTTTCATTTCTTAGAATTTAGTAAATTGTTTGACTTTCTACATAATAATGAATTGATAAATAAATAGAACAAGTTTAATAATAAATATTAAATGAAATTATTAAGTAAGTTATATGAGGTAATTAAGTTTGCTAACGTGTTCAAGATATTCACGTATTTGAATATTTTAAATCCTGTTAAAATCCAAATTTGAAGCAATATTCACTCATCTCTAATATATATATATTGTTAAGAGCACTATCATATTTAAAATTTAGATTGGAGCTTATAGGATTATATTTTTATGGGAATGATGGAACAAACCCTAGACAGGATATATACAGTACTATGCTAGATCAAGGGCAAGGCATAACTAGAACTGTGAAACAAGTTATTAATATATCTAAGCACAGTTCAAGAATTTAGTATGACGTTCCATGACGCAATGTATGTGCCATGTCAGGCCCTAATGTTTTGAAGCTCTCGTATACTTAATGTGGCAGTACAACCCACACGCAAGAAAATACTACTGGCACATAAGTACCCCATTCATTCACCACTTTATTTTGCAGACAAGTTCCAAGTATAGAGTCTGAGTGCAAGTTACTCACGCACCGCCCTGGTGGAAAATATTTACATAACACATACAAGAAAAATCCGAAGGGTTTCTTCTCCATTTGAACCCTTAAAGTGGAAATAAATGAGACATTCATTTATTCACTATTAGAGAAGATGCAAATGTTCTACTTTAATTATTATTTACCTGCAATTGTAAATAGTATTTAAGTATTAAGTGTAAATAGTATTAAGTTCTTTAGTGTTTTAACAATAAAAAAATTTCATTCACTTATAATTGGTGGCTGTAGATTTACTAATACTACACAAACAAATATTATTTTATCTACATATGGAAGAAGTGAAATGGGTAATCTACAGTTCAATATTTCAAAAATTTTAATTCTACCAATGGCTCTCTCAATGTGAATTCTTACACGAGCAATTTTGTATGTTTCGTCCATTTCATTACCACTAAACTGCTTTTAATTTGGTTTAAAACAATCATTTGTTATAAACAAATCTGGACTTCTTCCTCCATACCTACTAGAAAGTAAAGTTATAAGTCCTGATGGAGCAATTCCAATTAAATATTTTATAGTATAAGCAGATTTATAGTAACTTAATGTAACTTATATGTAACTTATTTTCCCTAGACAATTCATAAACTCTAACAGGACTGGAAGCATGTCTAAAAGTAAATTGAAAACATTGAATCCTACTGATGTTAGATCTTTTAAAAATTATCATCATGAAAATTTGCTACACCACTAAAATGACATGACCTATGATTTTCTCCACATCCTTTTGAAATCATTTTAACATGGGAAACTTGAGTTTCAGAAACATTGTTACTAGTCATGCAAATAAAAATTCTTACATCTCCAAACTGTTCGTTTGTAGCCTCTGTTTGAGTTCCAAAGTCACGTTTTTGTTTTTCTTTAGGGTCTAAAAAATTGTCTTCAATTGCTACATCAAAGTGTCTTCCTGCTTCTTCTTCAAATAAAATGTTCCTTCTGTTCATTAGGCATTTATATCTCTTCATTGACTGTTCATGTCCACAATTTTCTTCATTGCTTTTTTTTTTCAGGATAGATTGTTGGATTATAAATTTGGACATCTTGGATCTTCACTTTTTTCCCATCTATAAAATGCATACTACATATCTGCACTGATTTAGAGAGTAGCCATTGTGATCTGTTTTTACTAAATTTACAAGGATATTTTTAGAAAATTATTCATGTCAATTTTTTAAAAATTAACAATTTGTATTTCTTACTTTTGTCTTTTAGCAAAATTTATCCATATTTGGCACCTCTGTTTAAGGTGTGGACATGCCGGAAAACAATAAAATGAAACTTTTGGCATTACATGTTGAGTGTTTGCTAGTGTATTAGAACATACAAACACAGAACAATTTACATTTGATTTACCCATGTTTAATATTATAACTCAAATATAAATTAAAAAACAATAAGAGATTTACTGTACTAGGTATCGTTTTCAGAATCTCTCAGATACAACGCATATGCATTCTTTAGAGAACTCCTATGTGTTACGTAAATATTTACCACCGGGGCAGCATGCGAGTAACTTGCACTCAGACTCTATTTACTAATTTTTTTCAAGCCTACGTATTTTGTGTGTTGTGACTATTGCAACTACGTCTATGACACGTGTGATTTTGTTTCGTCTATCATTGCAACGAACCACTCCGTCTGTGATTACAGTACAGTAGTGGTATATTTTGTGTGTCGTTTTCTACCATCGTCCGAGGCTCGTATTTGTAGTAAGAGGCAGAACATTTTACATTTATACTTTTATCCCGTTTACGCCACTGGGTTAACTCTACGCGAATCAACAACAAAAGTGAGACTCCTCTGGTCAAGGACCGGCATTCAGAAAAGACCACTGGCACTTCCAAACGAAAATTTGTGGCAGCACCACGCTTCCACTTCGTCCAACGCCCAACCTGTCGGTTTGAAAGCACTTTCAGAAAGGCGAGATCTCCATCCACCAGAGCAGTCCGACAGCACCTAGAAAGCAAACTGCATCTATTTTCAATAATTTTTTTCTCTCGTCTTTGGGTTCTGGCACGAGTTCGATTCTACTTTAAAGTCTCCAATAAAAACGTAAACGTACGAGTGTAAATCAAATTTTACATTACCGACAATTGTTTCTACCGCATAAACAGAAGCCGGTACGAAAAACTTTTGCATAATCAAACGATGCGACGACACGAAATTTGCAGGGATTTATTTTTATTTTCGACTCACCTTGGAAAGAGTAATTGCCATTTCGAAAGTTCCGACGGTGTCCATGTTGGCGGCGATGACGGGAATGCCTTCGTAACATTTTTCGGAGTTTCGAAACTTATAGGAACGATTTAAGTCGACCTGAAGAGGCAAAAGAAATCTGGTTAGCTACACGCCGGAGCAACAAGAGCAGCGCCAGTAACCATTTCGCCTTCCATTACTTCGCTTCTGGTCTTCAGCGTGCTTCTCTTGGGTCTTAAAAGTACGTCTTTAAAGTCCAATTTAATGTCATTGTCGATTCTGGGCATTTTACTGCTTTAATTTCCAAACGCAACGCTATATTGCGGAAACAAGCAGAAGCTGGCTGCTTCCGAAAAGAGAAGTGTTGCCAGACCGCATTACCGGCCAAAAAAACTCCAGATTGTCCTTCTTCTTGTTACTGTTTCATATGAAAACTGTCCTTTACCGGATGTTTCGATAAATAAACGCTGAACTTAATTTGAGAAATCGGGAGATTTCGACATAAAATAGACGACAAAAATAAATCCTTTTATTAACCAAATTTACGTCGTTCGTCGTCGTATTTATCGGTTCTTGGTCGCAAACTCCGAGTATTTCCGATGTTTACCGTTTCGTCTTCTATCTTCGTCGTTTTCCGATTCTTATTTTCCGAATACACATACTGTACTCCGAGTCTTTCTTACCGTACTGTATCCGATCTTTCTTCTGGGGAAACACCGACTGTAAAGTCTCGTTCTTGTGTCCGGGGTTCCATCACTACTGAAAAATGACGATTAGCTTTTACCCATCGTTACGAATTATTCGGTATTTTACCTTAATTAAAGTATATAAAGTATATGTGACGAGCCTCTACCGTGATAGTCTAGTATTTATATACTTTCAGGTAAAATATTGAACGATAGTAATAAGTTGTGGAAGTTCTAAGTCCTTTGGTCGTTCTAAACTAATTGAAAAACTTGCTGTCGTTGTACGATTTGTTAAACTGCCATAACTTCGAACTAATTATTGGATGTACCCGACATCCACGTTTGTCTTTTTTGCTTTGATTGTCTTTCATCTTCGTAGTCGAAGTCATCTTCGTAGAACGAAGATGACTTCGACTAAATCGTCTCGATAAAGCCGCGTTTACTAGGGTTTCTCATTTCCCGGGAAATTTGCCTCCAGCGGGATTACGAGAAAAATAATTTCTTTTCCCGGGATCCCGGGAAATTCCGGGATGAGATAGTAAAATAGAATTTTATATGAATAAAAATGATCATACAGGAATATCATAAATTTGAATAATTTAATTTATTTTCTAGTAAGTAACTAAAAGTGTAGGGCCAATCTCACCCATACGGACACGTTAGGCTCAATTAATTTATGTTCTCCTACATTATAAGATGAAAGTAAAATAAAGCGTTTCATTGGGATTTTTTAATGATTACGAAAAAAAATACTATTTTACTTCTAAAAATGAAATAAAAAATAAACTAAAGTGCGATGAGTGATATTTACTTTCAGCCAGTGCTCCGCTGTTCAATGATGCGCAAACACAATACATAGATATTACATGAACTAACAAGTAGAGACTTGTAAAACATAGATAGTAATATGCAGCAAGAAACCTCAAAATTTCTGTCTTAGGTGAGTCTTCAGGATGCAACTTTTCGTATAATAAATAATAGAAAGAAAACCTGACATAGTAAATTATTATTGAAATGCGAGATTTCCCGGGAAAATAAAATTTCCCGGGATTTTTCTCGTAGGGAATAAACGGCGAGAATCCCGGGAAAACGGGATCCCGGGAAAGAAACCCTAGCGTTTACATTATGCGGATATTGCTTGCGTAGGTACTCGCTTTCGAGTACAGTAGACCCCCTATAACGCGGGTTCATATAATGCGGATTCGTGTATCGCAGCAAAAAATTGCGACCGTATTTGTATAAAGACACTAACAGAGACTCGTAAAATGTCATCGCCGACTCGTGTCGCGACAGGATTGGTCGAACCTGGACCAATAGTGGACGAGCAGCCGAACTACTTACACGCTACGGAGAGTTTAGGCGGGTAAGTTGAGTTTTCTATCGTCTGTACAGTTATAGGCCTAAATTAAGTACTGTAAGTCTAATACAGAACTATAATTTTATACATTTCTTGTGAAAAAACATTTCTTATTCAACGGCCATAAAAATTATTTCTGTTAATGATGTCTCCAAAGTTCAACGAATTTTTCACAGAAAAATAACTTATCAGAAAATGCGCCCGCCGTTTGGTGCGCTGCTCCGCGACGAAAACAAACTTAAGCAATGGCGTTGTCGAACGGTGCACACTCGGTAAGTAATCCTACAATTTTTTGTTTATAGTATAGTTTATACGGATTATTCCCCAAAAATTATACGTGTTTTAGAAATGTTGAGTCGAATTAGTCTAGAATCGATTAATTTTATAGAAGAAAACATTTCAAACAGCCTTGGTCCGTAAACTTCACACGTGTCGGGCTGCGATTGGCTCATGTATTTAATGATTCCTACAACGCGAAATTCTTATAAAGTGAAACCTATCTACCGCGTTATAGGGGGGTCGACTGTACTTCCAAAAATGCTGTGGATGTTTACGCCTTAGATTGAAATTGTACAAGTTAGTATTAACGTTGGTGTACTGTACTGTACAAGCTTTTGGTTGTGTTTTAAAACCTGCATATATCAGAAATTTTGTATATTGGTATCCCTGTGTAAATGATGTATTGTTTGAAGAATTTCATACCGTACTACCAAAATGCATCTACGCGATCAAACCGCTTCGACTTAAGTTTATAAATGCCGCCAATCGCTGCTGGGACTTCTTTTTCACAACTTTGTTTTTCTCTCGTGTAGAGTGTTCTTATACTCCCTATTTTAATTTTAGGTCGTGTATGGTGGAATCCAGAGCCGTAACTAGCAATTCCTGTGCCGTGCAAGAATTTGCATTTAGGCCCCTTAATTTATTTGGTTTTGGAAAAATAATAAAACAAATACATTACAATAGATTTTAATAAGTTTTATTTTAATTGAATTTTTCTGGCTTTCATTTTAGAAAATTCATTAAATAAACCATCACAGAGCCGTAACTAGGATTATGGACGCCTATGGCCAAGAATAAAAATGGCGCCTTTTTAATTTTTATTATTAAAAAATAATTTTATTTTTAAAAAAATGCTATTGTAAAAATTTTTCTAGTGACGTTTAAATACTATACAGGGTGTATCAGAACAACGTTTTAAAAATTTGGAGGATTGTAGAGGATGAAATTTTGAACGTTTTGATATGAGAAACTATCGCCAAAAAAAGTGATAGAACGTTTCTACAGCACTTTGCACGTTCTATACGGTCGGTATGTTGCACTGGCATTCCCTCGAGCTTCACCATAACACAAATGCATATTAGCAAGTTCTCCAAATGTGTAGTTACCCTCCAAGAAGCCAGAACGTATCCACAGTACGTAAAGCACGATAAGCAGACAACTGTACACTGACTCACGTTGACTAACTGTGTGTTTACAGCACAGCTCCAGTGAATGCAAGGGGTAACCTGAAGAACGACAGGCACTAAGTACACAACGTCCTGTACACAGGCTCAGTTAGACCACTGTAGTTGTGTGTTTACAGTCTTCCATCCGCAGCAATAACATGACGTCAATGGACGGAAGGGTAGCTACCAAATTGAAGGGCGGTCAAGCACTCCTACCGCTGTACACACTTTAGTTCAAATTTCCAGCTATAGTTTCCTTATATCGAAATGTTCAAAATTTTATCATCTACAATCCCCCGAATTTTTAAAACATCATTCTAATACACCCTGTATAAAAATAAATATATAATTGTTTTTTGTGTTATTAATTTCGAATACATATTATTTCGAAACCTTCTCGTTGGCGCCTTTATTAAATCGACGCCTATGGCGGGGCTACATTGGCCATACCCTAGTTACGGCTCTGCACCATCATAATTAATATTTTTAACGATTGTATTCTATTGAAATAATAGAAATATTGGATAATCGTTCTTGTCCGATAGTTGATCTTAAATAATTTTTATTAAGTTTAACTTGCTAAAACTTCTCTCGCACGAAGCAATAGAAACGGGAAGAGTTAGAAATATTCGAAGAGTGATATTGATATTTAAGTAAAACTCAATTAAACCAAAATCATGAAGAGCCTGTAGAATATTAAGCGAAGATGCAGTTTCTATATTTTGTATAAGAGTCGTTACTTCAAAATTAAAACTTTCAATTTCACTTGTGAATTCGTACTTTTTTAAATCTTTGCTATATTTAATAGCGAGATCTGCAGCCGATTTTTTTTAAATCAGCAACAATCGTGTATTGTAAAGACGAGCCACAGAGAAAGCAAAAATCGTCACAGATAGTTTTCATTTTTTCATAACGCCAATCTATTTGACACAATAGAGTGCCAAGAACACTGTAAATTTGTATTTTAAATAATTTTTCGGGTGTCAAGTTACTTCCTTCATCTGACATTTCATCTATTTCCATTATCCAGTGGCGTAGCGTGGGTGTAAGCCGCCCGGGGCAAAGGAAAATTTCGCCGTCCCCTTATTTAGGTATCTCAATTTAAAAGACCAGAATTCAGTTTCGTCACAGAATAAGTAATGAAAAATTCCTTGCTAGTGTTGCTACCTTTTTAAAATCGCTGACCCGGACGGCAGGTGAGGTTTGTTCGAACAGAAGTTCCTGACTCATGCGTATGTCATTTTGCAATGCGAAGAATAATGTGCAGTGCATGCCGGTTTTAAATCAGTTACAGTTAGCGACTAGGGAGACTTGGATAGGAGTAACGCAAGTGACCTAGATCTATTGGATATAGAAGGTGTATATATATACGAATAAATCGTACAAGCAAAAAAAAGGGGGGGTCGACAGGTTGTACACGATATCCCGGACTGTCCGGATGGTAACACTATTCAGTGTTCGTTTCAATCGGTCCGAATCGTAGGTGCGACGAAAATATGTGATGAAATGATTCAAGTTTTTACAAGATATTATTATTATTTATTGTGAAATTTTGCCGCCCCTAAAACGTAATTTTTCCGCCTTCTAAAAAGTTCCGCCCGGGGCGGGCCGCCCCCACTACGCTACGCCACTGCCATTATCTTAACTTTTTTTTTCGTTTATTAAGAAATCCCTTTTCTATACTTTTTGGTTTGTTTTAAGAATATGATCAATAATAGCATCTATTTAATATCATAAAGCTATATCATTTACTATTTCCATGTACCTTTATATATTGAAGCGTTTTTCTGGACTATTTCTATCTTCTGCGTTTTCGCAACCCTTTTTTCAGTAACATTTTAAAGACTGCGGGAGCCCCTTCGGGGCCCTACGCGCCCGCATAGTTCGCTTACCGCTTAACCCGCCATTCAGCTATACACCACATATGCATACCACTATAAAGCAAAAAATGATGTCAGAATTTCTGCACGCCTTTTACAACCTCGAGACTAAGATTTTATTCGGGAGTTACCGTTTTCAATTTAGTAATTTTTAAAAAATCCTCGGGCAGATTAATTTTTGTTACAAAATGTTATCTTTACAGATTTCTAGCTCTGCATACTGTAGAAAAATCTAGAAATACAGTTTTGCATATCGTAATAATATTAGTATAAGTTGCCAGAAAGCTCTATAAAGTAGAGACAAATCTGTAAATTTGAAAACTATAAACATAAATTTAAACTTCTCAAAAAATAAATTAAAAAATTTCAAAAGTCGCTACTTTTGGCTGATTCGAGGTCTCCGCTACCTCACTATGTCCCTCTAAAAGTCGCAACAGTTCAGAACACTGATGAACAGACATCTAGGATCTAAATAAGGCGAAATGTAATCGCCAAACCGCGCTGTAGAAAGGTGGAAAAATTTTAAATTTATTTCTTCTATCTTGTTAGACACGTAAACTTTTATAACAAACGTTTCAAAAATAAATATATCTTATTCAATTATTTGTATATAACAATTTCGGAGTAACATAGAATTGCGTATTGCTTTGCATTGTCAAAGAGGAATGTTTCTTGTGATTTTCTTTTTGTTCGTTGTTTTATGTATGTTACGGTTAAATCGATAAATCCGGTGGATGTGCATAATCGCCGGATATTCTGCATAATCTACAGTGAATGCGTTAAGTTATTCTGTAAAATTAGTCACGTTAACCTGTGATTACGAACGATAATCGGCACCCTCCGGTTAAATCTCACGTTTCTGTCTCGGTCGTACGTAACGCCTCCCGCATCCGGTTACATGCGTTCTTTCTGTGGTGCCAACCCTAGAGAAAGTTTCGGGGGCGAGACTGGAGATCCCGTAAAACTGCCAGTTTCCGACGTCGACGGATAAAGGAGCGACTCCGGGAGCATTCTAGCGCTTGGATGCCGACGACGAAATGTTTGGGTGAACCAAAAAGGGCCGATTGGCTCAAAGTATTCGAGAAACCGATTTGTCGAGACTTTCGTTTTACGAGAGATAGTTCCCCGTATTATCGGGTATCTTCGGCACCGTGCCAGAAAATTTCCTACCGTGGGCGATCGGGGGTACCAGAAATGCCACTGCAAGAGAAACTGCGGCTCCCAAAGACGAGGAATACTCTAATTCAAAATGTTACGACAGTTTGTCTTATTTCAAGAAATAATTTATTATTTAATTTTTAAACGACAATTTCCTAAGGAATATTTTTATCGTTATCACTTGACCAAAATAGTCTGATTAGTGAAAATGATCGCATTAACCACAATTATTATTTAGTAAAATAACCGGTGATTATGCATAGTAATCAATTTATTAGATTAACGTAACATATATAATATTTGCTGAAAATTAAGAACTTTCACAATATTAATTTTTATGTAATCGGTAGAAAGTATTTTTCGGAATGGCAAAATATTAAGTTAATTACTGTATAAGTTCGTAAAAATTCCACATTATTTTGCACTGCTGTTTCAAATCTATTGAACTTCGTAACTCTAAATTTCTGATGAGAATTCTGTAATAAATACATTTTCTTAACACTGGAGAAAACTACACACATTTGACAAGAAACGTTAACGTTTATTTATTCAAATACACACTATTAACGCATTTTCTAGAATTGGCAGAAGAAAAAGTTATCTGTAAAGTTTACCTCTGACTCCGAGGAAAACAAAATGGAAATATTGTATTAACCATTTAATTATTTTCACTTCGTTTTTCTGGATCCTATCGTAGCCACCTTATATATAACTCAGGCCCTTGGAGTCGTCAAAGCGGCACCACCGAGCCAACCTAGCTTAGTGCTGTATTTGTTTTATACGGCCGGATGGCCGAGCGGTTAAGGTGGCAGCCTACCACTCTGGGGGACCCGGAATCGAATCCGGACTGGTTGGAGGGTGGGCTGTCCGGATATGTCGGACCCCGTCCCTCACCACCCGGCCGCTCATTGTGGGCCTGGCTAAACCAATAATGGGCCTGCTAAAAAGAGGCCACACAAGTGTCCACAGGATGGAAAGAGTTTTAAAAAAATTTTGTTTTGTATGACAGAAGAGACAATTTCTTTGAAATTTTGGCTTTACAAAGCGGTAAACGGTAAACTGTTGTGTACCACAGTGTAAAAGTGAAAAAAAAAGGTCCAGAAAAGACTTGCATTACTTTCCCGGCAATTGAGATCTTATTTAGAAAATAACTTTTATAATTTTAATCAGGAGTCACCGACCGACTACATGTATAAGAATCAGAGTTGTCGACTTTCGGGGGTCGATTTCTCCGCTCCCAAAAAGCCGAAGTAATTCCGAATATCTGGTTCGAACAAAATTGCTTTCTTAGATAGCCTGCAAAACATTTTCTGTAATGCGGTTGCCGAAATAACTAGCAGAAGAGCCCGGCGTTGCTCGGGCAAAAAATAAAAAAAAAAAAACATTAAGATTATTAGATTCTTTCGTATTTCTAACCCTTATATTATATTATATTACAGTATTTGATTTATATAACTACCAATGTTATCTTACGTAAGGATTTAAAACAAGTGCCTAATGTCATGCATTTTAAAAATTCTTAAAATTGTGTAGTACAGGAATAAATTATTTTAAAAATGTATTAGACTGGCCACTCAGTGCGATAAACCCTTACGTATGATAAACTTTGTAGTTATATAAATCAAATACTCTAATATAATAAATATTAAAACGAAAACCATAGAAAGAGGTTAGTGTTTTTTTTTATTTTATCATTGTCACGTTTACCACGATACTCGAATGATACTAAATGGCATAATTTCATTGGTCAAGTAGACACCAATTGAAAATGTGGTATTTTAAATTTTTTCTAATGTTACCTCTAAGAAACTGTTCCATTCACAGCCGAATATCAAATGGTCATCTGACAACGAATCAAATTTCGCAAAAAACAGACCAAATATTTATACTGGGCACCCTCGAAAACCACTTAAAACATATTCTGTGCAGGCCGGTAACCCCGTATTTTGGATTTTGCAATTCCAATGCCACCATATCTCTGGTCCAATAGAAAGAAGAGCCCATGGCGAAAGGGGACCGAAGTAATTCTAGCAAAAGTAGTCGTTGACCTCCCAGAAGAGAGGGTCAACCACTACAGTACTAAATAATTCCAGTCTACTATTAATACAGTAGACCCTATAACGCTTAGATACGTTCCACTTTATAAGAATTTTATGTTGTAGGAATCCTTAAATACATGAACCAATCACAGCCCGGCACGTATGCAGTTTACGCACTACGGCTATTTGAAAGGTTTTCTTCTATAAAATTAATCGATTCTAGACTAATTCAACTCAACATTTCCAAAACACGTATAATTTTTTGGGAATAATCCGTATAAACTATGCTATAAACAAAAAATTGTAGGATTACTTACGGAGTGTGCACTGTTCGACTACGCTGTTGCTTACGCTTGTTTTCGTCGCAGAGCAGCGCAGCAAACGGCGGGCGCATTTTCTGATGTTATTTTTCTGCAAAAAATTTGTTGACCTTTGGAGACATCATTAATAGAAATAATTTTTGTGGCCGTTGAATAAGAAATGTTTCTTTCACAAGAAATGTATAAAATTAGTGCTGTATTAGACTTACAGTACCTAATATACATACTGTACAGACAATAGTAAACTCAACTTAACCCAAAACAATACTTCACTACCAAGTGAATCATTGGGCTACTTATTAAGCAATTTTTATATGAAGGCATTTTTATCAAAACTGAAAGAATTTTATCTTTTTTTCAAAGAGTTTTTCATTATCACCAGTATTATCTTCATATTCAACCACATATAAATAGAAAACATTTTCTGTGTCAATGGTTATGGTAGAGTATCCAAAAACACTACATTTAAGCTGATAAAGAGAGGGACAGACATTTGGGTTTCTGATTAGAATGAACTTGGTGAGCATGTAGTCCTAACCACAAATAGCTCCTTGTCCAAATAATAAGACCCACTTAAGCATTTCCTAATACCAGGCCTCTGAAAATTCAGTGTTTAGCTTGTGTGTTTGAAGTTTCACCTCTTCTTGGAATGGTGATGGCTGAGTGGACAAGATGCTAAGCACTGGAGCTGTTGGATGTAGGTTTGAACCATTGCAATTTTAGTTCATTCTTAATGTGTATCATCATTATTTTACTGTATCATTAGCATTATTTTGCTATTATTATTCCTTATGTTTAAAGTTCATAAAACAAGCTTTAAACCTGATGTCATTTCCTGTTTAGCGAAAAAGAAGTCTTTGAAAATTTAACTCTTTTATGCCAGTTAATAAAAAGTTATTTCTTCATATTTATTTTCACATATTTTCACTTGTGAATACATATTATGTCAACACAAGCAAATAAGCTTAAGACATCACTGCTCATAGACAAAAAAGACAAGTTTGATATGAAAATAAGATATTATAGTCAGTGTTTTTTTTTAATTGTTAATGTTATGGACAATTTCCTCATGCACTTGTGTTTGCTACAGTTCAAATATGACAATATCACCTATCTGAAAATAAATATAAAGAAATTAATATTTTATTTAATGATATAAGAGTGTATAGAAACTTTATTTTTGCTAATCAGGAAATACTGTCATAATTTTTAATTTCTTGTTTTATAAGCTTTAAATGCGAGGAATAATAATAGCAATAATAATGTTAATGATACAGTAAAATAATAAAATAATGATGTTACACATTAAAAACAAGCTAAAATTGCAATGGTTCAAACTTACTTCAAGCAGCTCCAGTGCTTAGCATCTTATCCACTCAGCCATCATCGTTCCAAGAAAAAGTGAAACTTCCAAACACATAAGCTAAATACTGAATTTTCAGAGGACCGTTTTTAGGAAATGCTTGATAAGTAGGTCCTATTATTTGAATGAGGAGCTGTTTGTGTTTAGGGCTACATACATACTCACCAAATTTCATTTGAACTGGAAACCTGAATGTCTGGCCCTCTCCTTATGAGTCGTCTTAGCTATTTTGTATGAGTCTTTTGACATAAAAATTTAGAATTAGAATTAGCTAAGAAAGAATGTATTTGAATATGCATTTCTGAAAAGAAAACAAAAATTAATAATAAGTAAAGAAAGATTATGAAGTTGGGGAATCTTCTTAAAATAAGATCTTGCATTACAGAAGGCTCCTATATGCAAGATAGGTTAACATTCCTATTAAGGGTTTATTACAGGGTGTCCATAAAGTTACTGTGCAGTGGAGAAAAGGTTAAAATAAAGTTTCAATAAAAGTAAAATTTTACATATGTTATTGCAGTTTTTCCTACAGCAAATTCTGGAATATCCCTCAGAAGCCCCAAAATCCAGGGAAATGAGGTCTGAAGACCTAGCAGGCCAGTTTCCATGGAAAATTATGCAATTGGCAAAGAAGTCTTCCAAAACCAGAATATCTGTGAGCAAGCAATGCCATTTATTACAAAGTGGAAACACAGGACATATTAATACAACTTATATGTCTTGCATGCATATAACTTTAATATCATTACAAATTTCTCACTGAACAGTAACTTTTCAAACACCCTGTATAAATTATACAATTTAAAAGAAAATAGCAGTTGAAATTGGAGTTGGTCCATTTTTATGGAATGACTCCACTAGAAACAAATTTAATTCTGACTCTAACTCAGCAGCCTTGCACATGAAACAACATTAAGCAAGTCTACCAATATTTTGTAATAAGCAATATAACACATGCAGTGCAAATATATGAAACCAATCATTGCCCTCTGACCCTCAACCAACCACAAAACAGAACTGCTTTATTTGGAAATTCTTACTGTAAATAGTTAGTTCCTATAATGTACTGTGAAAACAAAATGCTTAGAGTACAGCTCAAAAAGTGCTTGGTTCATCTAGTGTAGTCTACATCATTTGGCATCACAATAAGGAACCAAACCTAACAACAGAATACTGGATGACAGCAAGACATGAAGGCAGCTGTCATTGCTCTCTAAGTTATTTAAACAAAACTTAATGAGTTGAAATGTATATGACAACAAATTCATTTTATGACTTCATTAGAATTACAAGATGCCAACACCAATGAATAAGATAGGCAGGTACAGTAAAAAGTTTCATTGAGAAATTTGAAGATATGTAAAATCTAAGTAGCACATTCTGTTCTTTTGATACACATCTTGGAGGTACCACTGCACTGACATGGGAAGCAATGGACTAAAGTCAAGATGTCAAATGGGAAGGGTCATCAATAATCTTACTTGGTTCAAGGTCCACTCCAGAGGTATTGGTAATT
Organism: Centruroides sculpturatus; assembly: GCF_000671375.1. Taxonomy (NCBI): domain Eukaryota; kingdom Metazoa; phylum Arthropoda; class Arachnida; order Scorpiones; family Buthidae; genus Centruroides; species Centruroides sculpturatus. The sequence continues at coordinate 182,246 of NW_019385286.1, read as the reverse complement.
GTAATATCAAGAGACATTCTGTTAAACATCAAAAACAAAAGTTCTAACCTAGACCCTTGGATTTGGGTGTTAAGAGTCTAAGGGTTGTTTTTATTTAAGACTAATGCACCAAATGCTTCTACAAGCTGGATTAAAATAAGGTTGAAAATTTTAATTAAAATGTTAAAATAAGGTATTTTGGTGAGTTGAGTTGACTAACTTGTGGTAATTTTATTGGATCTTGTTATTTTTAACAATCTCTACAGAATGTTTATGTTAACACATTTTGTGGCTTAATTTGGAATTACTTACATAATCTTATTTATTGTAATTAATTTAGTTTTACATTTACTGTATTTGTTTATTTTTATACTTAACATTCTTTATATTTGTTTTGTCAAATACGAAACAAATTTCAGTATAAAATTAAAATGTAGAATGTAAATAAAATGAAGAAGAATTTAATCTGTTCAAGACATTCTGTTTGCCATTTAAGAACATTGAACATTTTAAAAACACAAAATCATGCAATGTTTATTTTCATTTCTGATAGGAAAAAGATATAAAACTACCCAAAAAAGTTTATATATTAAATATTTTCTGATTTCTTCAGATTTTTTCATTAATTTTTATATATAAATTTAAACCTAATTAATGGAGTCAATTTGTACAGTACAGGTTTGTTCTAAGTTTGCAATTACAGTATTAATGTAATAATAATAATAATAATAAAAATAAAATGTTGAAATTCCTGAATACAGACACTGACACTCTTATTTAATTTTAGTTTTGTTTTGATTGCTATGCCTTGACTCTGGTCCGACATAGTACACAGCCACCGGTATCAACCGAGTATAACCCATTAAACCCAACATAATAATAATCCAACATGTTAAACAACACACAATATGACTATAATATCAGACATAAAAAAACAACACAGTTTATGCTGTCACATCTCATGTACATGGATGACATAAAACTTTATGCATCCACACAGAAACAACTTCATCAACTCCTACAAATCACACATTCATACACTAAGGACATACAAATGGAGTTTGGCCTAGACACTTCACATAGAAAAAAGAGTCCTGAAGAAAGAAGATTTTGCACTTGGAAATGGGGACATTATTGAATCCATGGAAGAGGGCGAGTTCTACAAGTATTTAGGATTCCAACAGGCCAAACTAACAGAACATACACAAATAAAGCAAAGATTAATTAAAGAATACCAAAGTAGGTTAAGTGCTATTCTCAGAACACAGTTAAAGCAATAAACACATGTCATCCCAGTACTCACTCTTTTGGCATTTTACATTGAACTCATACAGATCTTAAGCAACTCCAAAGGAAAACAAGAACAACATTTACTAAGCATAACCAACGTCACCCTAAATCCGCCACAGAAAGAGTACACCTTCCATGTAAAGATGGCAGACGTGGCCTGATTGACCTGAACCTTTACTACAAACACAGCCACTGTGAGAGTTTTTCTACAGGAAACAAGAAACATCACAATTACATAAAGCAGTAACTCTAGCAGGCTCAAATAACACACTATTAAATTTACACTCATATCATACAGGCTTGACACAACATATAAAAAGCATAGACACCATTAAGCAATCATGGGCTCAAAAGGCACTCTATGGCAGGCATCCTTATGACTTGGCCCAGGATTTTGTTGACAAAACTGCATCAAACAGCTGGTTAGATTGCGGATGCCTCTTTGGGGAGACGGAAGGATTCGTGATTGCCATACAGGATCAGGTCATAAATACTAAAAACTGCAGAAAACACACTCAAAGATACAACCCTCACAAATGACACATGCAGAAAATGTCACATCATGCCAGAAACTATACAACACATTACATCTGGGTGCAAGCTCTTGGCACAGACAGATTATTTACACAGACATAATCAAGTAGCAAATATAATACACCAAGAGCTTGCAAACAAACACAAATTATTAGACATTCACGAACCATACTACAAGTATATTCCACAGACAGTATTGGAAAACAACACGCACAAACTGTACTACGACAGAGCCATAATTACAGATAAAACAATCTACCACAACAGACCAGACATCACACTCATTGACAAACACAATAAAATCACATACATTATAGACATATCCATTCCAAACACTCACAATATACAAAACACATTCACTGAAAAAATTAGCAAGTACACAGAACTCACCCAGGAAATAAGGCATCTGTGGAGGATGGAAAAGGTGGTTATTGTACCTGTCGTTCTCTCCTGTACAGGTGATACCACACATACTACACAAAAGCCTGGGAACATTACAATTGAATAGAAATACATACATTACACTATAGAAGGGCACTATATTGAATACATGCCACATTGTTAGGAAATTCCTGAATACAGACACCAGCACACTTATTTTTGTTTTTGGTTGCTGTGCCTTGACTCTGGTCCGGCATAGTACACAGCCACCGGTGTGTACCGAGTATAACCCACTAAACCCAACACATAATAATAATGATGATATTATTATTATTATTATTATTATTATGTTGGGTTTAGTGGGTTTTTTAAATTTTATATTTGATAAAAATGCTGTAACTGAAAATATCATTCAAACTAAAATACAATATCTATTGTTAATAATATATATACATAACTTTTTAAAATGTACTATATATGAGATACAAGTAAATATATTTTATACATAGAAAGAACAGTTTTACTGTTTTTCTATTTAATAATTCAATTAATATTTTCTATAACTTGGAGAGTTTTATAATATAATTATACATATGCTGCTTTATATATCTGAATAATATATAAAGTACCAAACATGTTTTCTAAATTGTTAAAAGTAAAATTTTTATTATTTATTTCATGATAAATATAATGTAACATTTAAAAAAGCAGATTCATTTATGTGTTAGTGAGAAAAATATATGTTCTGACCAAGTTTTGATAGTATTTAAAATCATCATATTAAAAAAGTCATATTATTAAGATTATAGTTATTTAAAAAAAAAACAAATTCAAATTTATTGTAAATAAAAAAATTTATTTACTATCATAAAGTTTTATGATCACAAGAATGATAAGATCAGAAATTATTCACATATAAACATAAAACAGCATTTAAAATGTGACAAAATTAGTTAAATCTTATTTTAAAAAATTAGAAATATTGGCAATAATTCTTTTCTAGAGTAATTTAAAATAATTTCTTTGTCAAATTAAAATGAATATTGCCACTAAAAGACAACATTCTGCATTTATAATTATTGTTTTATATACTTCTATGCTATTAATTTTTTATGAAATTTTCTTAATTAAAATGTAAATATTGCAATTTTTACATCTGCCATTGTTATTGCAGTTGAGTCTAGATAATTTTATAACAATGTAATATCCAGTGGCGTGCTGTCATTGGAAGCGGTGAATGTGCCGCTTCCCTTGTATTTTCTAAAAAATAAATACATATTAATTTTAATTATATGAAAATAATTGCACAATATTTTATTATAACCACATTATATATCTTATTACAAATTTCTATACTACACATGAAAATAAAGATAAGATTGCTATTGTATATATGAATATTAGTGGCGGAGTGGAAGTGCTGTATTGTCAGCATACAAAAAGCAAGATTCACGCATGTGCTTTACAGAGCACCAACCTCACCCAGTTTAGCTGGTGGAATCCTAGGACCTCAGGTAGATGCTACACGTATACCACATCCAATTCTATCCAGAATCAGTTCTGGGCTGTTAGCCGCCTGCCTGCTAGATATTTGGCCGCCCTCTCCCGATTACATGAATCGCGAGTAGATTTATAACTTAACCCAACCTATAAGAATTTACTGGTATATTTTTATGATAGTTCTGTATAGTTGACAGGAGTTTAAAAAATCCATTAAAATATTTGATATTTTTATTCTGCTCTCCGATTTTATATTACTCACGGATTTCAATGTTAAGCCAGTGATATTACGATTTTGTATATCCCATCTTTAAGGGGATGTAGAAAAAAACATGTACAATTATTGTATAATGTTAAAAAATTAACTGTTACTTTGACAGCATCATTTACAAGTAAATTTAATGAATGAGAGAGATGTACCAGGTACAGAAAAATCTCTAGAATTTATTTTCCTTAAATTTACGATTTATGTATCCGTTTGTCATAAAAAAAATTCCACTTTTTTCCCAAGACTACAAATATTCGAGTACAAAGTAACTGGTTTTGACTTATTTCTGCTTAAGAAGTAGTTAAATAATTAAGCGATTAGGGAATTGGGGACATAAACAAAACCCTAAAGAAAGAACCAAAATTTTACTTAAACAAAAGCTTAACCGAACCATCTTTAGCCGAGTACAATAGAGACTGATTTCTTCGTGTTATTAATGTAATAAAGACAGAAATTTTTCCAGTGCAATGAGAGTGACCGAAAAGTTGTAAATTTTGGAAATTTCTGAGGACACTTGGTCCTAAAACGAATTAGTTAGAAAACACATGACTATTAAGTTTAACATATTTAGATTTTTGCAGCTATGGTGAGAAACATTTAAAATCTACAACAGTCCTGTCACGTCCTTTGAGATATACTAATGATGCGACAAAAAAGGTATTTGACATTGACCGGTATCGGCACCCTGGGGATTTGGCAGTCCGCATGTATGCACGCTTTACAACCGTCTTTGATTCCATCCATTAGCCACTTGTAGGGAGCTTAGGGTGCTATTTGACTAAGTGCATTTCTTTAAGATTTAAAAAGTAAAAAATATTTTATATTTTTATGTACGTTTCTTTACAAAGNTAGTAAATTTCAAGTAAAATAATAAATAAATTTTGTTTGAAGAAAATATTTTTTCTTATGTATTTCTTATCCAATATAGTATTGATTTCTGCAATATTATACTGTTTAAATATATATATTTTACATATAGTTTACAAATAAACTGTTTCCTAGATTTTGGTTTTTAAGTAACTATGAATTCATAGCATTTAAAATATGACAAAATTAGTTAAGTCTTATTTTAAAAATTAGAAATACTGGCAATAATTCTTTTCTAGAGTAATTTAAAATAATTTCTTTGGCAAATTAAAATGAATATTGCCACTAAAAAATAACATTCTGCATTTATAATTATTGTTTTATATACTTCTATGTTATTAATTTTTTATGAAAATTTTCTTAAAATGTAAATATTGCAATTTTTATATCTTCCATTGTTATTGCAGTTGAGTCTAGATAATTTTATAACAACGTAATATCTAATTACACTTAAAATAAGAAATAAATCAATTTTGTGTCTACCACCACCTGAGATTTATAGAATTGCTTGAACTAAAACAAAACCTTTACATAACAGTATTAGTATATGCAAACAGCACCTTTGACGTGACCATCTCCAAATGTTTCTTTTTCTTCTCTCTACAAATTCTTTATTCAATCAATAACGTATAACAGACAAACATGTGAAGGTAAAACAATATGTGAATTTCTAAACTTATTTAAAAATTTGTCCTTATGTACACAATAAAAAAATTCAAACAATTTGATAAATAAAAACATGTTTACAGATATTTTTGAATAAATGTATCTGCATCAAATATATAAGTGTACATTGAAACTACTCAGAAATGATTTGTACTTTCTGCATATGTGTATGAAATTAGTCTTTTATGCTTTAAAGTTTATTAGTTTTAAACAGAAAAATCTTTTAAATTCTTAAATAATGAATGTATAAAATGTTACCATGAAAAGTTATTTGTTTAATTAGAACAGAATATTTTATTAAAACATAAATATATCAAGAGGAATATAAATTCAGCATCTTGTATTTATAACATTTTGTAATTTACAAAATTTGTGTGTATATAATATATCAGAAACATTTTTATTTAAATAAAAATGAAATTTCAGGAACAGTTTTGTCAAAGTAGTGAAAATCAAAAAGCAGCGTAAAAATAATATCCAAAATAATTATTAAATTATATATAATTTTTTGTAACTTGTTTTAATGCATTTAACTTAATAATTATGATTAATAACTGAATTTTTCATATCTTTAAAATTGACAAAATTTCAGTAAGTGAAAGAAAATTCAGGCAAAACTTTTAAGAGTAGGCACACTTTATTCTGTCAAGAAACAACTGCACTTCTACATGCTACACATGATTTGCATGAATCTTTTTTCTACTAATATTGCCAAAGCAAATCAAGTTTCTTTTAAACAATATACACATCAAATTGTTAAAAAAAACAGCAAAACATTAGTAAATACAACAAAAAAAATTGTTTTGTTGTTGATTCTTCATTATCTTTTTAGTTACATGTCTTTATTGTATTGTAAACTTTTTTACACAAACATATTTTTCATATCAAATTACAATATTCTACAACTTGAAAAATCACAGGACATGGCAAGTCTTAAACATTCTCAAAGTTAAAATAATAGATAAATGATAACAAGAAATGATAGTCAAATTGAAAAAATATCATGCGAAGAAATTACTATTTCTGCAACTGTGCAACAACGAACTTGTTGGCCTGGGACGGTGCAGCAGCGTGGCAAGCCCACCCCAGCTTGACGTAAAATCCAAAAAGATTTACAAATCAAATATTATTTTAAATATTTACGTAAGAAATCAATATCATTCTGTTAGTAAAACAAGAGAAAATAAAATTATTAAGAAATTCTATTTTAATTAAATAAATTTTTAAAACTGTGTGATTCAATTTAGTATATATAAAAGATTTTTCTATTAGCAAAATAAGAAAAAACTGCATGCATTGTGAGAGGTAAATAAATTTATGTCAAATTTTTAAAATATAATAAAGAGTTTACAATAAAGATATTTTACTGAGCAAAACAATTGCACTTTTACATTTTTGCCTCAAATATATAATTATTATATGATACCTTCATAAAACAATGTATATTTGGGCATTCAATGTAATGGAGGCAATGTACATTAAATTGTTTTTCTCACTCATTTAATAAAAATGCAACATTTATGTATAAAAAAAATTAACATGCCATTTAAATAAAACAAAACTTCAAATTGCAATAACACAGTATCAGATACATTGTTTGGCATCATAAAATTATGACCAAGTACTTAACCCATGATATCCCATGGCTTCTCCTTTATCCAATAAAATCCATTTTTCTTTTAAATATCCACAATTCTGTCAAACGAAGTCCACCGGCTGCAAGTCCGTTGTCGCACAGTGTCTTATATTTTACCTGAAAAACGACCAGAATACTTTTATAAAACATATTATAAAAGAACAATATTTTGCTTGGCTTGGCATATAGACAATAACAATATATAAAGTTTATGAGGTATTCTTTTAAATTTATTTTTGTACAATTTGAGAATAAAGAATTTTTACATTGCCATATCAAGCTGGAATTGGCACACTAAATACTAATGGCATAGTGCCAACAATGCTAAATAGTTTATTTTTTTAATCAAATTTAATATCCTTACTAACTAATAAGCTAACATTTATTTATCAGAACAAAATTCATTTCAAAAATTATGAAATAAATTTCTTTTCTGAAACTCAAATAGTTAAAATCTCATTTAAAAAGAAAAGAATCAGAATTGGTAGCAAGTAATTAAAATTTTTAGCTGATTAAAATATCTAATTTTTTTCAGTTGTAAGAGAGCAGAATTTCCAAACAATATCACTCAATACTTTCCTGCTTTTTTTTAAAATCTAACTTAAGTATTAAAATAATCAGAGTTGATATATAAAAATATTTTAAAACTAAAAAAGAAATAATAATAATAATAGCAATAATAATGTTAATGATACAGTAAAATAATAAAATAATGATGTTACACATTAAAAACAAGCTAAAATTGCAATGGTTCAAACTTACTTCAAGCAGCTCCAGTGCTTAGCATCTTATCCACTCAGCCATCATCGTTCCAAGAAAAAGTGAAACTTCCAAACACATAAGCTAAATACTGAATTTTCAGAGGACCGTTTTTAGGAAATGCTTGATAAGTAGGTCCTATTATTTGAATGAGGAGCTGTTTGTGTTTAGGGCTACATACATACTCACCAAATTTCATTTGAACTGGAAACCTGAATGTCTGGCCCTCTCCTTATGAGTCGTCTTAGCTATTTTGTATGAGTCTTTTGACATAAAAATTTAGAATTAGAATTAGCTAAGAAAGAATGTATTTGAATATGCATTTCTGAAAAGAAAACAAAAATTAATAATAAGTAAAGAAAGATTATGAAGTTGGGGAATCTTCTTAAAATAAGATCTTGCATTACAGAAGGCTCCTATATGCAAGATAGGTTAACATTCCTATTAAGGGTTTATTACAGGGTGTCCATAAAGTTACTGTGCAGTGGAGAAAAGGTTAAAATAAAGTTTCAATAAAAGTAAAATTTTACATATGTTATTGCAGTTTTTCCTACAGCAAATTCTGGAATATCCCTCAGAAGCCCCAAAATCCAGGGAAATGAGGTCTGAAGACCTAGCAGGCCAGTTTCCATGGAAAATTATGCAATTGGCAAAGAAGTCTTCCAAAACCAGAATATCTGTGAGCAAGCAATGCCATTTATTACAAAGTGGAAACACAGGACATATTAATACAACTTATATGTCTTGCATGCATATAACTTTAATATCATTACAAATTTCTCACTGAACAGTAACTTTTCAAACACCCTGTATAAATTATACAATTTAAAAGAAAATAGCAGTTGAAATTGGAGTTGGTCCATTTTTATGGAATGACTCCACTAGAAACAAATTTAATTCTGACTCTAACTCAGCAGCCTTGCACATGAAACAACATTAAGCAAGTCTACCAATATTTTGTAATAAGCAATATAACACATGCAGTGCAAATATATGAAACCAATCATTGCCCTCTGACCCTCAACCAACCACAAAACAGAACTGCTTTATTTGGAAATTCTTACTGTAAATAGTTAGTTCCTATAATGTACTGTGAAAACAAAATGCTTAGAGTACAGCTCAAAAAGTGCTTGGTTCATCTAGTGTAGTCTACATCATTTGGCATCACAATAAGGAACCAAACCTAACAACAGAATACTGGATGACAGCAAGACATGAAGGCAGCTGTCATTGCTCTCTAAGTTATTTAAACAAAACTTAATGAGTTGAAATGTATATGACAACAAATTCATTTTATGACTTCATTAGAATTACAAGATGCCAACACCAATGAATAAGATAGGCAGGTACAGTAAAAAGTTTCATTGAGAAATTTGAAGATATGTAAAATCTAAGTAGCACATTCTGTTCTTTTGATACACATCTTGGAGGTACCACTGCACTGACATGGGAAGCAATGGACTAAAGTCAAGATGTCAAATGGGAAGGGTCATCAATAATCTTACTTGGTTCAAGGTCCACTCCAGAGGTATTGGTAATTGTAATATCAAGAGACATTCTGTTAAACATCAAAAACAAAAGTTCTAACCTAGACCCTTGGATTTGGGTGTTAAGAGTCTAAGGGTTGTTTTTATTTAAGACTAATGCACCAAATGCTTCTACAAGCTGGATTAAAATAAGGTTGAAAATTTTAATTAAAATGTTAAAATAAGGTATTTTGGTGAGTTGAGTTGACTAACTTGTGGTAATTTTATTGGATCTTGTTATTTTTAACAATCTCTACAGAATGTTTATGTTAACACATTTTGTGGCTTAATTTGGAATTACTTACATAATCTTATTTATTGTAATTAATTTAGTTTTACATTTACTGTATTTGTTTATTTTTATACTTAACATTCTTTATATTTGTTTTGTCAAATACGAAACAAATTTCAGTATAAAATTAAAATGTAGAATGTAAATAAAATGAAGAAGAATTTAATCTGTTCAAGACATTCTGTTTGCCATTTAAGAACATTGAACATTTTAAAAACACAAAATCATGCAATGTTTATTTTCATTTCTGATAGGAAAAAGATATAAAACTACCCAAAAAAGTTTATATATGCCCNTTTATTTATATAAAATAATCACTTGAAATACAAAGTATTAATAACAATAAAAAGAAAAATATATAAATACATGTAGTCATGATATTTCATAGCAATAAATCTTTCCTATTAATAATACTTACCTTTTGTCAATAATAAGAAACAGGAAAGCATTGAGAGATAGATGTCTGGAAACTACAATAAACAACAATTTAATAGTGGTTAAAATCTTGACTTTGAAAATAAAACTAATTGGATTTCATTTCCTTTAAACTTTAATAAATCCCAAACATAGATTCTGATCACAGTTTAAGAATATTCAAAAAGATTCCTTAGAGAAGAAAGGGAACACCATTGTGAACACCCAAAGTATATTTGGCATTCTAAATTGTTTTTTTTTTGCTTTAACAATAATTATAAACTAACCTAACTGCATGATTCAAGATTAAAAACTGCCTAAAGCTGACTTCTTTATACACCAACTTACATAATACAAAAATATGGACCTACAAGCATTATACACCCGTTCCCTACAACAATGGCACAATAAAAAAAATTATGACACTACCAGAGATTATATTAACATTTGTGTAATCAACTCCTCATTATCATTTTTTTTTGCCAGATTCTCTAAAATAGTAGTTCTTCATCTGCACTTTTTAAATTGTAATTTGGATATTTGAATAACGCTGTATACAAGGCTCCACAGTTTACATGAGTATATACAGCTACATAATTAATATCCACTCCAAATTATTTTAAAATATATGGTACACAGAACAATTCTGAAACCACATTTTTTTGAAATGGAGCTTAATATACATTTTTTAATTCTTCATTTGTAAAATTTCCCTGGTCATCTCTGGCTGTTGTTCATGAAAAAAGGTAAGTATGTATGTATATAATATTACAACAAACAAATAAAAAGTTCCAACTCCTTTACATACAAAAGATAAAATGTGTCACAACCACTACGGTCAACTTTAGTTTATAAAATGATGCAACAACAAGAAAGTTATACATTAATCAATGATTTTTTAAAGAAATGATAATATAACAAAACTTCTAAAAAATTTCAATAAAAGAGAAAAAATACATTCATATAATTAACAAGACAAAACAAAATTCACTCTGATAAAAAATAATAATAATAATAATAATAAAAATACAACAATTGAATAAAATGCTGATAGATTGAGATTTTATCCATATTAAAGAATACGGAAGATTTTGTAATTTTTCATTATTATTATAATTTTAGCTTCTGAAATGCAATCTCCTAAATTTTGAGATAAAAAAGTTATAATGCCTACCCTGTCTGGATATACACATATCCAGACTCAGCTATTTTCAGAAAATGCTAATTGTGGGCAGCTGTATTTTCTTATACTTCAGGCCTTATTTTCAGTCCATCACTCATGCTTTTGAAGTTACTGGATATTCCAGAATCAATGAGTATTAACAGTGCATAAACTATGCTTTATAAAAATACACATTCAACAATTGTGTATTTTGCAGATGACCATAAAATTTATGTAAACACTAGTTTATTGAAATTTGTTCCTTTGAAAACATAAACTACCAAAATAAAAAATAAAAAAGGGCCTGCCTGAGAGGTGAGGTGATTACAGCTGCCCATTGAAGACTGACCATCCACTCAGTGCACCCCAGACGGTGCACCTTGCCAGTCAGGTTTGAAGGCTGAGGTTCTGAAATGGTGGAGGCTGGGATTGAGACTGAGGTTGAGGCTGCTGTTGCTGGGGTTGGGGCTGGTGGTGCTGGGGCTGAGCTTGCTGTTGCTGCTGGTGATGATGGGGTTGCTGTTGCTGGTGATGGGGCTGGAGTTGCTGGTGGTGCTGGTGAGGTTGTTGCTGGTGCTGCTGCTGTTGCTGCTGCGGTTGGTTCCGCCTTGTCCCAGAGCTCTGTTGTGCCGTGTTGTGCTTGGGGCCACTGGAATTGTGCAAGTGTCGAGAGGAGCATTTATGTCGCTTCAGATCTCTTTCTTCAATAAATCTTTTTCCACAGATGCCACACGCAAAAGGCTTTTCCCCACTGTGCATTTTAATGTGACGCGTTAATTTATCTCGGCGGTAGAAAGCTTTACCACAGGCTAAACATGCATAAGGTTTCTCACCTGTATGGATCCGCCTATGTCTTGTCAGCTTGTCCTTCCTGTAGAATCCTCTGCCACAGAAGTCACATGGATAGGGTCTTTCTCCTGTGTGTATCATGGAATGGCGTGTCAGATGATTCTTCTGGGAGAAGCTCTTACCACAAATGTCGCAATGAAATGGTTTATCTCCAGTGTGGGTCCTCATATGGTCCAATAGCTTACATCGATAACTAAATCCACTGCCACAAATGTCACAGGAACATGATTTTTCACCATGGGCTGCTCTGATGTGAATACGTACTCTTTCTACAGATGCAAAAAGTTTCCCACAGATCTCACAAGGTACTGTTTTCTCTCCCTTGGTATGAGCTGAAAGATGGGCTTGTAATTCTGAAGCTGCTTTAAAGGGGACCTTACAAGATGGGCAAGGCCAAAGTTTATCCTTTAAAGCTTCTGGTTCTTGCTTTTCAATTGTACCTGAGGGAATTTTTCCAGTATCTACTGAATAAGCTACAGAAGTCGGAACAGCAGGAGCAAGATTTCTTCCTGCAGAAAAATCATTATTTGTTGTCTGTGATTGTGGTTTAACTCCTGTATTCCGATTAGCAACTTTTGACTTTTGATCTTCTGGATGTTGTAATGGTGGAGGTGGTGGTGTTGCTCCAGCTATTGGATGGAAGTTAGCCAAATGTGGACGTGGATCAAATCCTAAAATAACAGAATTTTTATAAGTGCAATTTGCCATTTAACATTTATAATTAATAAATCAAAAATTCAAATAAGTATTAAAACCATTTAATAGACTAAAATATAACAATCAAACTTAACTTCCTACATTTAAGTCTAACAATAAATTATTACTCATGAAATACATATTTATCATATACCATATACCTATATCATATGAGGCATTAAATTCCAGTAAATGACATCTCTATGATAAACAATTTCAAGAAAAAAAAAAAAAAATCTGTAGAAAGATTCTGGGAAGAGATAAAATTCTGATTTCTTTTTTTATTAGTAAGTATGAATACAGTGCCACAATCATGCATAGACAAAATTGCCAGCAGCCAGAAATATATAAATTTAAAAAAATCAAAGATGTACAGTACATTGTGGGTTCTGAAGTTTCAATCATGCATATGTCAACTTTTGAAAATCCAATCACACTACTGTTCTATGAAATGAGATTATGAATTCTAGATACACTAATTCACTCACATAAACAAGGTCATCAAGACCTTGTATGAAGCCCAGTTAGCCTTTTGTGTTTTGAATAAATAAAATATGTAGACTGTTTTATTATTAAAAAGTACAGTAGAACCTCGTAAACTCGGCCTAATGTGGACCGAAGGGTGGCCGAGTTTGTGAAAATGCTGGGTTATCGGGAATGGAGTTTAAAAAAATAAGTACGAGTGTTTCCTCAGAAAATACTGTACTGTACTTGTATGTATTGTTTACTTGAGAATATAACAGAGAATAAACTGCCCAAATACCCCTAAACAAAGGAAAAGTACGTCCTTTATGAAGGCATAGAGCCTTTACTACATGAAAATGAAAATTAATGAATACACCGTGTACAGTAATTTACCTGAAAAGACAGATCTCAGAAAAATACTTTATGAGATCTTTTATACTTTTATAAAGCTGTCTATAATGAAAATTAATTAACTAAGGATTTTTTTGCCCTGCCAGTGTGTGGCCGAGTTATCCGGAGTGCCGGGTTATCGAGAGCCGAGTTTTCGAGGTTCTACTGTATTAGATATTATTATTATAGTAAAAGTATTAGTATTATTATTAGAAATTTTATTTTCTGTTAGCTAATTTTATACAAATAGAATTCACAACAGGCCCTTAAGTTTTCTCCAAGGCCTTGGAAAAAATCCCAAGCTCCCTCTCACTTAATGGTGCTGAAAACAAACACACTTTTTATTTAATTTCTCAGATGATTCACTGCACAAACTTGAACACTGAAATAATTCAACCATGTAGTAGAGTAAAAATGTAAATTAGCTGATGCAACATGGTGCTGCCAGAAATGAAGATGACAATTTTTCAATAAAGAAAAACATCCAAAGAACTATTTATACAGGGAAAATGTCTTTTCGGAAAACTGTGGAAATGGACAGATGCTTGCACATGCAGGTTTTAATAGTACAGGTGGAGATGTCATTTTGGAATTATAGTGTTGGGCCTGTATTTGTTGAATATTGGAAATTAGGGCCAACTTTAACTATGTAGAACAGTGACATATAACAGTGTATGATATTTTAACTTTCCCCACTTGTTTGGAAATGTCTGAAAATGGATTTTCACTAGCCCACTTAAAAAAATCATACCAAGAGAATTTGTCAGGTTTGGAAATCAGTGCCATACATTATGTGACCATTTTGTATGTTACATACAATCTAAAATCTACAATCTAAAATGTCCAAGAAAGATCTATTATTAATATACAAATTCATAACACACAAAAATGAAGTAATCTATTGAAATGCAGTTTGCAGCGAAAGAAAGAATAACTCAAAGTTTTCTTAATAAAAAGGTTTACAGGTATACCTCGCCTTATGTCAGTAATTGGTTCCAGGAGAGACGACGTAAGTCGAATTTACTTGTCACTAGGCTAAACCACAAATAACCATTCCCAGTTTTGTATTTTATTTATAAATGCATTTTTAATAATATATGATTAATAAAAATCTATTTTAAGCTTACAAACAAATAAATTTACTTTTTTTCCTGTACTATATTAAAAACTAAATCTAAATTTACAAACACATGTACNATGTACATGTTTGCAATTTGGCAATGTTTACAGTACATCACAAACTCTTTATTTGTGAATGTGGTTTCTCTAAGACATTATATAATAAGATAATTTTGTAAGGTTAAATAACAAATACAGTTATTAAAATTATTTTGTGACAGTAGAAAATAAACTAATTTATATTAAATTTACCAATATTGAGTGGCGCTGACGACGACGCCAAACGGTAGATATTGGAGCTACTGTGGAAAACACCAATATTCAGCACTTAAAGACCACTAATAAGATGACAATACAGAAACACAGATGTTTTCATGTTTTGTTCTCTAAAATTAATGATGATTATATTAACATTTAATGTAAATATATATATTTTAATATGATTTTATGTGCTTTAACGCTTTTATAGTGATATTACGACTTCAATATTTGTGGCGGACATACGTAAAGTCGAATAAAATGACTTAAACTTGATTTTTAATTTTCCATATATTTTTTGACAAACGACATATAATTGAGGTATACCTGTATAATGGTGCTAGTAGCTTGCTGACTTAAAAATGGTGACAATACAGGAAGAGCTGAGAACTGAGAAGAAAGTACAGAAAAACACCATCAAGTGTCTCTTCAATTTATTCTTGGATGAAGAAAAGTGTTAAGCATTTGAAAGATTACAGTTGCCCATTGACATTGGACGAATCTTCCAAGCCATAACATTCTTTTCATGTTTGATTTTAGAAATAACAGAAATTAAGAAAAATGAGGTTTGATGTAAAGAATTTGGTATTTTATGAATGATAAAAACCCTGAGGATGGAAAACAGCTCTGAAAATGCTTTGTTTATAGGAAACTATGTATTTGAAACTCTCTCTGTCTATATTTATCCTTTTCATTCCAGTCCAGGAACCACAAAACAACCGGCAAATTGAAGAAAAAAGCTTCTAAAAATAACAGAAAAATACAATCAAAAAAACCTCACACACAATTAAGTCAAAATAATCCTGGGCTTCTATGTACTATTATGCAAATAATTCTAAACTGCCCAAAAATCCACCAGAGGACTCTCAGCTTATGCGATTATATAACAAGAGTGCTGTCAAGAAGAATTTTACTGACTTTTAATGTTTGTAGACGTCGTGACCTACAAGAAAGGGTTGACATCAAGATCATTTTTAATTGTGCATGAGGTTTTTCTATTGTATTTTTCTGTTATTTTTAGATTTTTTCTTCAATTCGCCAGCTGTTTTGTGGTTCCTGGACTGGAATGAAAAGGATAAATATACAGTGGTACCTCAGGATACGAACGCCCCAGCATACGAAATTTTCAGGACACGACATGAAATTTGAACATATTTTTGCTCCACGATACGAACAAAACCTCACCATACGACGTTACATTAGTTTGCAGTGCCATTTTTTATTCATTTCTGTTCATTGGTCTCAATCCGCGTGTTTGCTTCGTTGTGGAAGTATCTCACTCGATAAAGGAAATCTTGAGGTATTATCAGAAAGTGACTGATTTTATTGAAAAGAAACATCCCGAAAAGGTTCACACTGGCCGTATTGCTGCTCGGAGTAATGACATTTGCCTAATCATTTTAGAAACATTTTAAAAAGTAGGCAAAGCCAAACCTCTTTGGATAGATATTTTACCAAGTGACCTCTTTCCAGTGAAAGTGCTGGTGGAAGTGAAGGAAAGAAAGCAAAAAAGCAGTGAATAAAAATTTTAAAAAATATATAAAACAATAATATTTTTTAAAAATCTTTTCTAAGTTATTTTTAAGTTATTGTTACATTATGTTAAGTTTTAGTATCATTTCCCTTCTCCCTCTCCTCCGCCACCAGTTTACACCTCCACCGTCGTCTATCCTCAAAGGTAAAGTGCAAATAAAACTACATTTTTTTTTTATCAATTATTATTCTATTATGGTTATTTATACATTTACAACTACAAAATGCATTTTTCAGTGTTTTCCTTACTA
>NW_019385286.1:139350-160297 GCF_000671375.1 Centruroides sculpturatus | reverse complement strand
TTAAAAAATTAGTGTTAAGTTATTTTTAAGTTATTGTTACATTATGTTATGTAAGTTAAGTTTTAGTATCATTTCCCTTCTCCCTCTCCTCCGCCACCAGTTTACACCTCCACCGTCGTCTATCCTCAAAGGCTAATCCTGCAAATAAAACTACATTTTTTTTTTTTTTTATCAATTATTATTCTATTATGGTTATTTATACTTTTACAACTACAAAATGCATTTTTCAGTGTTTTCCTTACTAAAGTTATTTTTTTTCAATGTACAGTACTACTTAGCTTTAATTTGAATGTGTTTTTCGTGTTGGAACGAATTACAGTAAAACCTGTCTATGGCGACCACCCACGGTTCCTTCAAAAAGTGGTCTTTTAGACAGATGGTCGTCCAATACAGGTGGTGCTGTAATACCNTTAGCTTTAATTTGAATGTGTTTTTCGTGTTGGAACGAATTACAGTAAAACCTGTCTATGGCGACCACCCACGGTTCCTTCAAAAAGTGGTCTTTTAGACAGATGGTCGTCCAATACAGGTGGTGCTGTAATACCGTATTTCCATACATATTTTGCACACTTTTTAGCCATTTCTACTAAGCAAAACTCGAGGTGAGCAAAAATAAGCAAATTTTTTCAACGATATGGCTATATTGGTATTGTATTTTATTCTTATCGGATAACCTGATTTACAGGAGTCGTCATGATATTATAAGACAGATTTAACACCAGTAAAGATTAATACAATACTCGCATTTTCTCGATTATAATGCACACTTTCTTTTTTCCGACTTAATTAATTCAACTCGGTTCTTTTAGTTCGCTCCTCAGTTACATGTATTACGTCATCGATATACAAGCGCGTCCTATCTCTCCATCACTTTGCTTTTGGTTTTCGTTAATCTTATTTTAACTTTAAAAATACTGTATTTTTTTTAATATTTAATATTTTCTTAATTAATTAAGTACAATAAGAAAAATTATTAATTAATAATAAAACGATTTTATTATTTTTTCTCATTATACGATTTCATTACAATCGCGGAATCGAAAAAGGAAGTAAAACTGATTTTTGCATTAATGCGTTTATTGTTTTTTGAATATTTTGCCTGCGAAAATTACTTGGATATTATTTTTCTAAAAATATCGTGGAAATAAGGTAGGTTGATACAGAAACTATTTATCGCACGTGTACTGTATATGAGCTTCAAAATAAATAAATAAAAATAGATTTTATCAAACGATGAGATCAGCCGATTAATTGTATCGTGTACAATATTTTACACCCCCAAGGAAAATACTGTAGGTCTAGGGTAAAATAAATTTTGTTTTCCCACAGTTAAACTTCGCCGCTAATTGCTGTTGTGATAACTTTAATACGATCTTCTAACGACAGCACTTTGCATTTCGGACATTTTCCAACAAACTGAAATGAATTTTCTTTGTTGCTAGACTAATTTATTAACACCTGCACCTAATTTCAAGGGTGGGAGAAGTGCCCTTGATGGGTTCGAACGAGAGTTTAGACTAATTCATTATATTAGGAACTGGAAACGTTGTTGAGATGGGTTCTTACAACAGTTTAGACCAGATACATTCGGAAAAGTGGTCGCTTATTACAGGTGCTGTATGTTGTTTCGGACCAAAACTCGATGCCCGCGGTCGCGTTACACAGGTGGTCGTTTAATACAGGTAACTTATACGAAGACTCTATGGATAAACTATTCCATGCCAGAATTTTTGCCGGATTAATTTCGTATCCTGAGGTACCACTGTAGACAAGAAAGACTGAAACTTAGTTTCTATAATAAATTTTTCAAGTCAAAATATAGCAGTTTTTACGGTCCCTTTAAACATGAGTTAAATGTTTGCCAAGTAATTACATGTTCTCGCTAAATGTTTTTTCTGCCTGTATGTCTTACTGCAAATCAATCTCTCTATTTTAAAAATTACATGAATGATAACATGTAATTTAATGACAACATGTGCAGATAACATCTGCACTACTAAAAATGTTCCATCCCATCTTTTCCCTCAAAGAATGAAAATCCTAGTACCATTACTGGCTGTTTAGCCCAGATATATTGTCAGTTAACTTCTTTCATTGACAGTAGGCTCTTAAAACCACATTGCATAGATAACATTGCACAGTTCATGACCTTACTTTTATACTTGTCTGAACTTTCCAGTTTACCTTTCAGTTAAAAAAAACTAGCAGTATGTTCTCATAGGCTAAAATATGTAGTCGTCATTCTATCCTGGAAAAGTGTACTTGCATGTTTACCTCCTGATTGAGCTTTTCTTTCAATGTTGCCATTTTCATATTTCTTTTGTAACAAATGCACAATTGCTAATTAATGACAATTCACCCTCTGTGCTATTTCATGAAAAGATAATGTTCATAATTCAAAATAACAATTAAAAATCCCAGACTTTTTACTTAGTGCTAACTCAAAAACTTTCCTTTTGCTTACAGAAATGAACCACCTGCAGATGAATTTTTATACCAATAGATAAAAATCACTAGAAACTTTGCTGCAGAAGACTTTGATCAGTCAATGAAAAGCATTCTTGTGTTTATGATGATGGATAATGCAATTTTTACAGTTTCTTGCAGGTCTGCAACAAAATAATACTTTAAAAAAAAAACATTTTTATAGGATTTTGAATAATGCAATTTCCATGGCTGCTATTATATATTATTAGTAAGGTTGTTTTATTGGTAAGACTCATAACTTTAGGCACTAAGACAGAAAAGAAAGCAAGCAAAAAATGACATTTAAAAAAGAGGCAAGATCAAAAGTACTACACAACAATATTATAAAACCAAGTAGATACACTTAATAAATTTTTTGTAACTCATAATTGAAGCACTTTTAAAATTACATATTGTAATATATTACACAGAACTTTTAAAAATGTTCAACTTGTAAACATTGTCTATTCTCACATAGGAGAGTCTTGTATCTGTTAAATGTTTGCTTGACATTTAGCAATGTTACTTGTGTAAACTTTATCATTACAACTTTCATTTTAAATGAAGTACTATGGGAATGTTTCTCATTATTGTGGCTGTATCACATAGATTTCAAGCTATGATTTTTCTTACATTTAGTCAAGTTTTTCATCAATTGATCTGCAGACAGTACCAGTATCAAAATTTTGTTTTGACTGAACCTTAATAATCTCCAAACTGGATGCAAGTCTTTCTACACTTTATCCTAATGCAAAAATTAATTTGGGCAAAAAGTTAAAAACAACTGCAAATAGAAAATTTGTCCTTCATAAATCTGTTGTACAGTATAGATTGCAATGCTCATATGGCTACAAAATTGGCTAGATCAAAATAAAAATTATTCTTTATTGTTTAAAAATGTTGGCTATAATGAACTATAGCTTTAAAACAAGAATCTCACTACATAATACTGTAATGGGTTCTGTAATACTGGATATTAGAAGCAGTTTCTTTGAACACAACTACTACTGGACATTTTATAAACATACTTTATTGATGCTTAGAATAAAGCAATATGCTTTAGGATTAAGAGGTTAGGAAAACTTTCTTTACCTCCTAATTCTAGTAATAATTGCATCAACACAGTCAAAATGTTAATTTTTAAAAATAAATCTTTTGGTTTTAAAGGCTTAATTTTTTACTATATTGTAGCGAATTCATTATATTTAGCCACTTCTTTTATTGAAAACAATGTTTTTAACCAAACATCTGACCACAGCTTCAAACAACACAATTAACAGATTAAATTATATAAATAAAACTGCTTTCTTTGGGAAGCCAAATTTATTTATTATAAAAGAGAGATTCACAAATAGTTATTAATAGAAAGTTCACAGTCACTGGTAAATATCTAGCTGTACTGAGTAGAGAAAGGAACTTAAGGTAAATGTCACACATCTATCTGTAACACAGATTTTTAGATAAAAACAAATTAGAGAAGCTAGATAAAGGTTTAGATGATGAACATTTACATTGCAGTAACTTACAAAATTAGAGCAATTTTATTGTATTTGTTATACAATTATACCATTAAAAATAGATGGGCATAGATCACAAAATTTCTATTATGCTAAAGCAGTACTCCATACATTATCATCTTTACCAATCAATCTCAAATAATTTTTCAGCTGGAATGATCCCATCATCATTAAAGAATTGAAAGTTTGTTGCTCTTCAGGCTGTTAAAACACATATATACATATCTTAATGAAGTGTATGAATGTGAATAATTCTAAACATTCCATGAAGTTTCACAGGAATTGGAATGAATTTTATACTCCAATAATTTTTACATTCTAGTGAAACATTTTAAATAACTATTTGAATTTATTTGAATTCAGATGTAATCATCATATAACATCTTAAATGTGTTATTTCTCTTTTTTTTCTCATATTCTTCAACTGTTTTGCACTTTTACATTCTCTTGACATTAATTTGGCTGAGGTCTAATAGGAATGGTGCACTAAAATCCTGACAATTTCATTTAGGGTTTATCACCAGTTTAACTTTCACAAGTCTTTCCACATCCTTTCAGCCCAGCACACATAAAAAACATTACAATCTCCAATTTAATCCATAGGGCCTAGCTTTATCCCCCATACCAGCAATATATAATGGTAGAGTTTATAATGTATTCTTTCTGTGGTTTTGGATGCTGGTTACTCTTTAGCAAAATTTAAGTATCTCAACCACGAGGTCATTCATTCTTTGAATCCTGTTTCCTACTCTTATGATAGTTAAGAAAACATGTGAGTTAGTGGAAAGTTGCATCACTATTCAGATTCTATTTATTTAGTGGTAGCATGCTTTTTTAGTGCATTTAAGTACAGCCTCCCTATTACACGTCAACCAAGCTTTTATTGTACCACTATAGGAACCCTTATAGTTTGCTAGAAAAATCAAGAATCTACATGACAGCTCTGAGTTCTGACATTAATTTGTGTCCTTGCATTTACTTTAGAAGTTATTATTATTATTATTATTATTTCTTTATTGTATTTATAAATTGTATATAAAAATTCTAATATATAAATAAAGGAGCTCGCCTACTTACAAGCATTCAACTTATGAACATTCAAACTTACAATTTGATTGTAGGTCTAAAATTTAATTTTTATGAAGATTGAAAGGTTTTTTTGCCACTTGTGGGGTGGTGCTAAAGTCAGTTTTTGGCCAGTACTAAATAATAAATTTTATATAATGTGGGCCTATTTCTTCTATCACATATCATCATTTTTCATTTTCACATGAATTCTCAGGTTCCATTACCATTCATGAGATGATGTAAAAGTTGGTAATGTCAGAATAACATCGTTTTTCACTACTATTTCCAATTTTTGTAAACTTTTACAATTAGTGCTTAAAAATGCATCCAAAAAATAATAGTAAATCTAGAGGTGAGATAAATGCAAGAAGTGTGGCTCTATTACCATGAAAACTAAACTCAACATTATAAAACTGAGTGTGCTGGAAAATAAACACCCACATTTGAAATACCTGCTTCTAAGTAGTGGCAAGATGGTAAATGAGGGTAGCATATTCTATTAGGTACTGTTAGCTGCATAAAGGTTTGTACTTAATTCTAAGTGATCAGCACGAGTGGAAGTTGAGAATGTACAACCAAGATTAGTTCTACCTGTTATCAAAGCAGTTTGAAATGGACTGTTTTGTTCTGCGACAAATTGGGTGAGGAAAATGATCAACAGAGGCATCTTTTAGGGCTCTAAGCCAACAATACTAATTGCTGCTCGCTATTATAGTCTAGCATGGATCACTCACGAAACACAACAAATGCATGGCTAGAGCTTTTTATTATAAAATTATGAAATTACAGCCATCACATATCATAAACTAGGATTTTATCTTTTATTTATGTAATTTTTTTCCTTCTCAGGTTTCCTATGTTTATTATTTTGAAATTTGATCAGATAAACAAAAGAAATAAACATATCAAATGTCACTTACAAGTACATGATCTCAAGTTTCACAGATTGGCATCAGCTTTATAATTGCAGAGGGGCAGGGTTGTGTGTCAAGGTCAGGATAGTAAAACTTTATTACTTTTACGAGAGGGTGCAAAATGAAACCAAACTTCACACCCAATTGTAAAGTAAACAAACCACAAAGTGTTTTATTATGGTCTAAACAAAAGCTTCCTTCTGGTTTTAAGGAGATCTGATGACAATGTTACTGCATTCCAAAGAATGTTGACTTTCATATTTAACAGTTAGTTTGGCAACGTGATTTTTTTTATACAATATAGTCATGCAGTCAAAAAAACTGAATTCTCTTCATTCAAAAATTAATATATACACTCTAATGTTCATAAAACAAAAAAATTCTGATAATTTTATCAAATAATTGCATTTGTCATGCTGCCTGAACAACACTGTTACTAAATGAACCAGTTTTTAAGTTTATATATATATACTTTGTATTATCAAAAGTGTATATACAAAGTGTATATTTTATATAATACATTAAAAAAAATATATTTTTTTTGCATGCTGAGTTACGTGACAGATCTCATTGTCCCAAGTAAACACAAACATTCATTTGAAATGAACTGAAATTGAATTTTTTTGTCCATAGATGAAGAAAGAGCAGAGAATATAAGGAATGATATTTTGGTAAGAATATATTCATTTGAATTGCTAGTTGTTGAATCATATTTATTATGTGCGACACTCAAGAATTATACCCAGAGGCACAGCTACCATGGAGCAGTTGGAGCAAACTGCTCCAGGTGCACGTATCATGAAGGCGTCAAGTTAGAAAGGGCAAAATAAAAACTTGTAAAAAATTTATGGGTTTAATAATTAATCAATTAATTATTAGATTTGAATCTGTTCTACAACTATGTATACTTTTCAAGCCTGTGTATCTTGTCACGTCATCTGATAAAAATATTCTGGAACAATCAGAATCATATCTCTTTGACATTCATCTAGTTTTGGACCTCAACTGCTTCAATTTAAAATGTGTTTTTATAGTCAGGTAAAAGAAATTATTTCTATAAGCAAAGTTGCTGAACTACTTTTATTTCACACCGCAGCCTCAAATAGGCTCTCCCACATTATTGCAGCATGTCTCATTTTTTTTTTAACTTTATGGGTGACGACAATGACAGCAGAACAAAGTTTTCAAATCTAAAATTAATCAAAACCTATTTAAGAAGCAGCATGTCACAACACAGTCTTAATTCTGTTACTACATTCATGGGTGGATCTAAATAGGAACTAATAGGGCTCAAGCCCTGGGCTCAAAAGTGTCAGGAGCCCATAAAAATTGAATTGTCATAAACTTTTAATACTTTTTCATTAACAATGAGCATTTATCGTATAGTAAAAATAGTTAATATTAATAATAATATAATAATGATAATTTATAGTATTATTTGTATTAACAAAAAATAAGTCTCCATTGGACTTCAATAAGCCTTAGGCCCCTGAAAAACTAGATCTGCCCGACTATATCAATTGAAAAAAACAATAGCTTGTCAACTTGATCTGAAAAAGGTGATTGGTCGATTTGCAAATGAAAAAGTGAGAAAACAATTTTGAAGTTTTTTATGTATTATTATGTATTTGTTATGAAAATAAACTGGCTTACATTTTGTCAATAGTTTATATAATATGTAGTAAATATTATTAGGTACTCTGTACTTTAATAATAAAACAAAATATAATTCTTTTATTTATAACTGTACTAGCAGATGAGCCCGGCATTGCTCAGGCAAAAAGTAATGATAACAACAATTAAGATTATTAGATTATAGACGATCTTACTCGTTTTCAATGGGTGCAAGAATTAGGTTCTCCCCTTTTCTGAGACTAATTAGAGAATTTTTAGATGGATCTAAAAATATGCTCGATTTCTCACATAAACGTAAAATACCTCATCTAATATAGTACAGAAGAAGCTAAGTTCTTTAGGGTAATCCTTAACCCTCTTTCTCTCCCCCGTAGGGAAATTTTGAAAAATCCCTTCTTAGTGTGCATTAGCATGGCGTACCCTAACTGTATACCAGATTTCGGCTTTCGACTCCTAACCGTTTGGTCTCTGCTCTTATCATCATCATCACCCCATCTCAATTATATATTATTATTTTTTTTTTTTATACTCTTTCTACCCTGTGGGAACTAAGAGGGCCTCTTATAGCAGACCTATTATGGGTTCAACCAGGCCCACAATGGTGCAACCAGGTGATGAGGGACTGCGCCCGACATATCCCCAAAAAATTATTGGGGTTTCCTTGACCTGACCAGATTCAATCCCGGGTCCCCCAGAGCAGTAGGCTGCCACCTTGACCGATCAGCCATCCAGCCTATCTTGATTATATTATAAGATTTATTAAATTGAATATCTTTATTTGAAATTCGAGGCATTTCAACAATAATTGTTATTAATTAATTAAACGTAAGGTTTTAAATCAAAATAATTAGATATGTTTTTAAATTAAATGTTCAAAATAAATTTTGCGAGAACTCTTCCGAGGAACAAGGGCGCACACCGATTTGACTTGCTCCAGGGTGCTGAATATGTAGCTATGCCACTGGTTATACCCATGTAATTTTCCAGCATCTTTTACCATATTAGTTGAGTCTAGGGTTTCTCATTTCCCGGTCTTTTGCTTGTCCCGGGATCCTGGGATAGAATTAATTATTTTTAAGGTATACAAAATATCTTGAAATCAAATGATATAATTATTTTCCATTTTTTAAAGTAATTTTAAAGTTCTGTAACCTCCAAAATCATATTATGCTGTGTAAGGTCTATAGGCCTATAATAAAAATTACCTTTAAATAACGTAGAAATTTTCACAAATAGAAAAAAATTAATTAAAGTTTGCTGGAAACTGCATACAACAACAACAAAAAAAAATTTTTTGAATTGAGTTAAAAATTAAAAAAAATGAACTTCTAATTTAGAAGGTAATTTTCGTTTTTTAAATAAAATATAATACAAAATATTGCAAACTTTTATAAGATTTTAAAAAGCAAAGATGGTCAATACTCCGATAACTCACTCTAATTCTTATTTTAGTAATGAAAAGTCTTGCCACCGAGAATGCCCTTTCCGATTCAATTGATGTGATTGGAATAGTGTTTAATGCATTTAAGAGAAGACAGATATTATGTGTTTTTTCACCTGTAGCCTGGAAGATTTCGAGTTCGTTTTCGAGATTGTAGTACTTCTTTCGCTCTCTAGTATTCTTGATTTGTCTACCTTGGCTGCTTTAATAGCGGCATCAAGCTTAGAGCTCGATAATTCGGCAATTCATTTGGCTTTAATAATCAGGTTTATGAAGAAAAACTTCATACTTGCAGACTTTGTACTCGTTTGTATCCTTGCCCAATTTGCACAATCTGGCGTCAGGCATTTATTGAAGCTACTGGGCATGGTTAAAACTCAAGACAGCGTAAGCACAATTATTCCAGATATTACAGGTTCCGACAAGTAAAGAATTTTTATAGTCCTGCCACAAATAAGCTATATATTGATTATTGACCATTTGTGACATGCTATAACGAGCAAAAATTTAAAAAAAACTAATAGGTAGGTTTAAAATTAATAAATACAAATGTATTCTGACAGTGAATGAGTTAATTATGCTTTCTATTTACAAAATTCCTCAACCTTAACACAAAATAAGAAAAAAAGTGAATTTTTAAGAAATTTGCGAGATTTCCCGGGTTAAAAAAACCAACCGGGATCCCGTTTGAGAAACCCTAGTTGAGTCCTATGGTGCCTAAACTAATTTTAACAGTTTTCTTATTATTGCTTTATTTCTGCGTCATTTATAAAAATATTTTTATGACTTTTTCAATCAACATATTTTAGAAATATATTTTTATGAATTAAAACTTCATAATTGTAATAAAAGTTTTATTATTTCATAAAAATATTTATTCATGAAACCACTAAAATTCATGGAAATTTTTATATATTTCTACCTTGTCCTTACACTATACTTCATACAAGTTATAAATAAAATGATTAAACTTAATTTGATTACTGCAATTTTTGTAATTTACAGGGAAGTAATATTTGATATGTTTATTTCTTCCATTTATCCAATCAAATTTTAAAATTTTTCCTGAGAAGGAAAAAAATTACATAAATAAAAGATAAAATCAGTTTCTGATATTTGATGCCTTAATTTCACAATCTTATAATAAAAAGCTCTAGCCATGGACGTGTGTTTCGTGAGTGATGCACGCAAGACTATAATAGCAAGCAGCAATTAGTATTGTTGGCTTAGAGCCCTAAAAGATGCCTCTGTTGATCATTTACCTCACCTGACACGTCACAGAACAAAACAGTCCACTTCAAACCGCTTTGATAACAGGTAGAACGGACCTTGGTTGGAAGTGGTCAACTTCCACTCATGGTGATAGCGTAGAATTAGGTACAAATCTTTATGCAGTGAACAGTACATTGAAGGATCAAACACTAACAATAAATAGTTATTCTGTGTACAAATGAACTTTATAGGTTAGTTTGACTTATGTCAAAATCTCGGGAACCTAATCTGTTCATAAATAGGAGAGCACCTGTTTCATGTAATTTTAAATATTACTATTAGAAAAAGGCAATTTCATTTATATAATTTGCAAAATGATGCCAATTTTCACACATTTTGTTGATAACATTAAAAAAATGAAAAATATTTGAAATTAAAAATACAGTAAATATTACAAGTACCCAATTGGATTTATTCAATGTTGTAATTAAAAACCTTTTTAATACAGCAAATTATTTTTTAATAAAATGGACATTTTTGGCTGCTTTAATTTTTTTTAAAACAAAAACTATGTTTATAGAAATTATAATGAATACAAAAAAAATTTGTCTTCACAATCTGTTGTTTCAGTCACCACTGACAAACCAAAAAGAAAAAAAAATGTTCACTTATAGAAACCACCTTTTATTTGAGACTAGCAGTTTGTTTTTGCAGCAGAGTGGAATCAGTAAACAAATAGTCCAATTCCAAAACACTAGTTTTTAGTATTTATGATCTGATCGTGTATGGCAATCATGAATTGCTCTGTCTCCCCTAGCTAACCAGCTGTTTGATGCAGTTTTGTCAACAAAATCCTGGGCCAGGTCAGAGAGATGACTGCCATGAAGTGCCTCTCGATATTATTAATACCAAAATTTCCCCAGTATTACTGTAATTTTTTTCTGAACCTCACTCAAGTGATCAGACATATTCTACATCTTCGCTAGCTGACTTAATTTCATTAAATTTACTATGTTTGTTGAACTAAATCAGTGGTTACCAATTAGTTTTTCCCGTGTACCACTTCAAGAAAGAGCTCAAACTCGTGTACCCCTTATAGCAGAAATTTATATTAATCCATACTAATATAAATTCGAAGGTAATTCTGCCTGTCACCTTTTCACATCTAAACCGCTGAACAGGTTTTAATAAAATTTGGCATAAAGATAGCTTACATGTTGGAGATGGACATAGGCTATATTTTACTGCGAGAAAATATATTACTCCCACGAGAAAATTCGATATAATGCAGGCCAAGCTGTGGGTAGACAGCTAGTAATAAATGGAATAAATTTTTTTTTTACATTTATTACCTTTAAAATACAATTCTAATAATAATGAAAATAACATAAGGTTATTTAATTTTAATGTGACAAATGTGCACAATTTTCTTTGCACAACTTTGTAAAATCTGGTTGCTTTTTGGTCAGCTTCAGTCTCAAGTCATCTTCAAGTTGAAATCAGTGATGATGTTTAGTTTTCATGTTTGTCATGGCTGAAAATCCGCTCTCGCAGAGGTATGTTGTGCAAAATGGTAGTAAATATTTTATTGCTGCTTCGCTGACATGATAATAGCGTTAATTGTACAATTTTTGTTTCTTGCATAAAAATTTCATTTAGGTATTGTCACAAATGCATTTTTTTTAATGAAATTTCAAGAATATTTTTAGTTATAAATAAACGAATTTGTGCATTCAACATCATGTTGTAAATTGCCAAATTTTTGATAGTCCACCCATTATTTTTTTGATTGCTTCATCTCATGCATTTAAATTTTAAATCGACTGATTTTACATTGCCATGCGTACCCCTTCATGCAATTTCACGTACCTGGGGATACGCAAAATTGCATGAAGGGGTACGCGTGGCAATACTAATTGGGGTACATGTATGCAACCACTAATTGGGAACCATTAAACTAAAACCTAAATTTCTGGATTATTTTTCAGGCTGTATTAAAAGTAATTTTTAATTCATTAAAAATCTGAATTTGGATAAAAAAAAAAGTGGCTAAGTCACATTTTGTGTAAAGATTAATTAAATTACTCAGGTAATTCCAGAAGAAAAGATTGACTCTGAATGGTGCTTTAATTATTACTTTGATTAATAGCATTGGCCAGTTTTTGGCTACAGATCAAATTAAAACCTTGTTGCCATCTTCAATCCTTCCAACTTGGTTTTTGTTAGCATTTTCATTTTTCTACCAGATTCCTTTCTTTTCTATGTTGATAATCCATTCTCAAAATGTTGGAGAATGCAATATGTAGTCCATTTTGAAATTCCTTCATTTGCAAAGTTTATAGTAAACTTTCCTGTTTTATTTAATATGTAAAAGTTGTACCTTCCTAGGCATAAAGCATCTTTAGTTGCAATTTTGAAAGAAGCAGAAAATCAAATGCAGAAAAACATTTGAGAATTTTTTATGGTATTCCACGTGCTTTCAATTTGTTGCATCTGCAGCATAATTAAAATTATTGGCTGTTACTTTACAGCTCAAATATTTTGCGAGGATTTTTTCCACACAACTGTTATTTGTTATCTTCATTAGAAAAGAAAACAATGTATAACTAAGTAACATGGTGGTCCAATGATATTTGTATTTGTTACATAAATACAATACATTTCAAATATACACAAATTTATTTCTCTGTGATTAAACAGAAAATTATGCATGTTATCACATTATACAAATGTTATAAATTTTGACTTAAGTTGAATGAAAATGAAAATTTTCAAATTGTTTTTTTACTTAAATAATTAAAAAGAAAGAAATTTGAATTACTTTTCATAAACAAAGTCTGTAACTTGTAGATTCACACCCAGCTGGTAACTTCACACATTATTTAATTTGCATTGAAGTAAAAAATTCAACTTTAACCTCATTCTAGTTAGGCTAGTTTACTTCAATGCAAGTTAAATAATGTGTTTCTGATGACTATTTATTCTTCGCTTGTCATGCACTGTAGACCATCACGAAGGACATGCTAGACCACGTATGGGAAGAATTTGATTAGCATGTAGATGTGTGTCATGTGACCATTGGTGCATATATTGAAGGATTGTGATTAACGCATAAAAAACTTGGACAGTTGCCGCTGCTTATGCTGTAAGGTTTGCCCATATAAGGTAATAAATAGAATTATTATTAATTTTTAAAACTGCACAATTCATTTATAAACACCCTGTATATATATAAGAATTTTTTAAGGCTGAAATAAATAAATATTTTATTTATATATATATATAAAATATTTATTTACTTCTGCCTTAAAAAATTCTTTAAATTCTTTCTCTTCCAAATTTGTGTCTTAAAAACTGTCAACTGAAATAAAAATTCATTGAAATTCATAAGTTTGAAAATAAAATGCAAAGACTTAAATACAACTTCACTTAATTATAAAAAAAAATCATAGAAGACTAAAATTGTATACTTTGACATCAATTCTATTAAAAGTATTGACTAAAATATGTAATAAATATAACAAATTACATTGTGTTAATGTTTTTGTTAAATAAAGTAATTTTAATAAAATCAGCATAAATATATACAATAATTAATTATATTATACGCTAATTATTAATTTACACAACAGTGATTTTCAAGATAATCAGGAGATTGTAGCTATTATATTGAATCCTTAAATAGGTTCCTAATGTGTGGTTGATGTTGCTATAAATGATTACAGTAATACCCCGAACTTACGCGATAGGTGGGACCGAGCGGTAACCGCGTAAGTCGAATTCGCTTAAGTAAAGGTATAATTTTGCATATAAATACATACAAATAATTTTTAATTATGGCCGGAGACTAAAGAAAACAATAATTTAGAAAAAAATGTTTAATAAAATCTTAGATAACACACATGTATAACAAATTAAACCTATATTATTTTACAATTTTTCACATTTGATTATTATGCCATAATTTTTACATTGTTTCCATTTCAGCGATAATACTGTGACATTTACGAATGATGCTTGAATTTAAAGACTGAGCATTTTTCACAGCTTCGAGAATTTTTTCTTTGCCTTTTATAATTGTTCTGACCGACAATTCCGGTAGATCAAACTTCTTTGCCAATTCACAAATTTTCATTTTTGTATCGAAGTCTTTAATAATGGGTACGTTCGTAAAGTCAAACGAGTTAAACGCGTTAGTAACGAATCGTTCGAAAAGTCTAACGAAATAGGAATAACCATGACTTCATTCTCGCTTAACTCGTTCGACTTTACGAACATACCCAATGTTAACTTTACATTCCAAAGATAAAGTTTTTCTTTTCTTGTTTGATGCAGAAGAATTAGTTCTACTTCGTTTGGATGACATAGTAGTCTCTCTCAATTCTCCGTAGATATAACAAACACAGAAATAAATAACACAAAATAAATTGTAGCTATGTGTGGATTCCGCGAGACACATCCGAACATGTAAGCTGAACAATAGTGTGGGGGGGGGGGAGTGAGTAATCAAGAGCTGCGTGGCGCTCAAACAAAAGATGAATCGACGAGATTTGAAAATCGTGCAACTCCAGGTTCGCATAAGTCGGGGTAGTGTAAGTCAGGGTATTACTGTATTTAATCATTAAAATTACAAACATTGGATATCTAGTTAACTATACTATAAAATTTATTTAATCATTAAAAATTTACAAGCTTAATTCTATTTAAATTACTATTTCACCAAGTCAACTTGACAATATTTTGGTTTATTGTGATATCATCAATTGTGAAGAAGTTAAGTTTTCATTCCACTATAATTCTCAATTTTTTTCAATTTTTAATAATTTTGGACATGTTCAAAAAGATAAGGTTCACTAGACACAAATATTTACTATTTAAAAAAAACTACTCGTACTCTTTGTATGAAAATACTGATGCTGAGATACTGACAAATTATTATACAGGTAACCCCCGTAACGACACTTCTATAGCACAGATTCACTCTAACACGGTTTGATAATCAGGTAAAACCCTCGTACAACATGAAATGTAATAAATTTTCACATATTTAAGTACTAATAGTTCATGAAATTTATTATTTTCATGAAATTACTTATGTATATTTTCATTTCTGTCTTCTGTCCATACACTTAATCCTTCTCTAAACTTGTTTCAATGTTGCCAGATCTTGACGCTTCTGATTTTGTGTTGTCAGATGTTTTGCCTTATTCCATACTTGCCTTATTCCATTCTTGCTTTATTCTTCATAAGTGCTAAGCACTTATGAAGAATAAAGCAATTTATAGGAAATTTATAAAGATCTTTTAACTAAAAGCAAGCAATCTAAAATAGCATATTTTTTGCAAAAGGTAAGGCATGGATCTGAAGATAATATAGAAAAATGCTCAGAGGATAAGGATATCTTGCCAAAAAAAGAACACCCTCAGTTAATAGTGCTTAGTGATGACGAAGAAAACATTGTTTAATTTATATTAATATGTATCACTTCTTAAGAAAATTTTAATAAAGATATTTGTCTTAATTATGAAAATATAATAGCATGTTTTTTAATTTTTGAAACCTAACCCCCCCCTTTTCGTACTAGTTTTTTGTTTCATATAACACGGATTCACATAACATGGCAATTTTTTGGAACATAACTCCTGTGTTATACAGGGGTTACCTGTATTCAGTAATTATTAATGAAATAATCAGATAAAGACATATCTAAAATCCAGAGTATTTTTGGGATAGAAAATAATCCTGTTTTTAGATCTATCCAACTACTGTTTTTTACTGTTTTTGTTTACTAAAAGAAAATAAAGATTGTTTTTCAAGTATTGTTTTTGTGCTTTATATTTTCCTGATACTGTACTTATTCATGTTCATTGTGCGAGAAAAACATTAGAAAAAACAAATTTTGCATATTTATCATATTTTATGGGGAAAAAAATTAAACTTCTATTAACATTCCATCAAAAAAATTTACTGGGCCAAGTGCAATTTCCATTCCCACAGGATATGCTCAACTATTTTCATTATGTTTATATGGCTAGCATTTTTTTCCAAAGTAAGACAGCACAGATTTCAATGTATATTGTGTTACATTTCTGCAACACAGCACTTTATATATATTAATGGAACACTATATATTAATGGAAGTATATATAAAAAATTATTTTATTCTTTATTTAATTATAATAGTTCATATTAACAACAATTGACAATAAATACACATCTCAAAGCCCAATGAGTTAATATAATCATCTAACGATTGCCTAAACTCATTAGGCTTTGAGATGTATATATATATATACACCTTACTGGGACAGCAATAGTTGGTTGAGTTCATTGATTGAAAGATGTTCATTGGCCGTTGACATAGGATCGTCTCCAGCCAGTGCCGTTAGTAACTGTGGAAGGTTATATCGAAAATTAGAATACTTCTGGAAGCAAAGACTGGCTTGGGATCCGGGTGATACAATTGGTAGCACACCACATGGCAAGCAGAGGCTGCAGGTTCAAGCCCCACCCCAGGTCAGTTATTTTTTCCAGAAGGTTCTAAACAAATTTAAGTATGCCTGGAAGCGATCGCTGACTTGGGGTTTGGGTGTTGCAATTGGTAGCACACTGCACGGTAAGTGGAGGATGCAGGTTCAAGCCCCACCCCAGGTCAGTTATTTTCTTCCAGACTGTTCTAAATTATTTATTAAATTATTAAAAATTATAATTATTACTTTAGATAAGAAATGGCACCTAACGCTATAATCTAGACCAAATTCATTTGTATTTATTATTTAATTATAACCATAGTATAGCCCAATTATTTAGGCATTTGTTGGTTTATTAATATACTATGTCTTTGACAAATTTTAGTAGATATAGTACATCTGTGGTTTTGTTCATAAAATTTTTATTTTATGAACAAAACAGATGAAGCAGACTACATTAGACAAATATCTAAATAGATACTATATAAGCCTAATTCACTGTAAATTGGTGATACATTGTTAAATAAATATGGATTATTGAATAAAATGTTATACTATTTTCATTTCTCTTAAGTTTTTTAAGTTAAGCTTGTCCCTTGAAAAACTTCTTAACTGAGTTCTTCTATAATTGATACATGTATACACAATTATTTTATTTATATAAATTATTTGAACTTTTATAGAATTTTAATATAAAACAATTTTGAAACAGTATTTATTTTAAATAAATTACAAAAAACTTATTTTGTAATGTTAATGTTAGTTAGATAATANATAAGCCGGCCACACCCTGGCAGGGCAAAAAAATCCTTAGTTAATTAATTTTCATTATAAACAGCTTTATGCCTCAAAGTATTTTTCTGAGGTCTGTCTTATCAAGTAAATTACTGTACACAGTGTATTCATTAATTTTCATTTTCATGTAGTAAAGGCTCTATGCCTTCATAAAGGACATACTTTTCCTTTATTTAAGGGTATTTGGGCAGTTTATTCTCTGTTGTATTCTCAAGTAAACAATACATACAAGTACAGTACAGTATTTTCTGAGGAAACATTCATACTTATTTTTTTTAACCCCATTCCCAATAACCCGGCATTTTCACAAACTCGGCCACCCTTCGGTCCACATTAGGCAGAGTTTGAGACTCTACTGTAATAATGAACTATATAAAAATATAAAAACTGAAAATTATATGACAAAAGATTACAAAACTTCCAATTTTTTACTGTATAAAAAGATAGATGTCTCTTCCAAAATGTGGTTAAATCAGTCCTACAGAAACTTGGAAATTTAATGAAAATTGAATGGCAATTGTGGAAATTTTGAACAACTCCTGTTATCTATATTTACATGAAGTAATTTGCAAAAAATTTAATTTAATGCAAAAATTCTTATAATTATTTTATTTCCATTATAAATTAGCTTACATCAGATCCTAGAAATTTCTTGTGATTTGTTCCCAAATTTACGAATAGCTGCCACCTTGTTGTTCCTGATAATTTTTTTTTTCTTTTAACATTAAAAACGTTTTTAAAATTATTGTAAAACATTTTACCATGTGTTGATTTTACTCTTTTGTTTTTAGTAATAATACAACAACAGACATCTCTCATTTTCTGATGTTTGCCAATATATTTTGAAATTATCATATACATATAATACCCTGATTTTATTTCACCTATTGCATCTCCTATTTTACTTTGTATGTTTACATTAATAATTCAGAAAGAATATAATCTGGAACTATGGCATACCTCTTTTATTGTGGCAATTCCTAAAGGGAACTCTTCATTGTATAATCCTATATCTTTGTCTGCAGCTACATTGAAAATTTTCAAACTTTGTATCTACAATTACAGTCTAGTTGCAGCCAGATTAAATTCCGTTCAACACTGGTTTCCAGCTTTGATCCATCACCACTAAACTTAGTTTCTATTGAACATGAAATAGTTAAGAATTTTGAGTATAAAAAATCTAAGTTGTATACTTTGATATCAGAAAGGTATTTGATTCTGTTACACATCCTTACTTGCTAGACTTTTTATAACACCATTATGATATTCACCCACCATTAAAGCTCAGCTAAATAAATTATGTACAAAATTCAAAACTGGATTGAATGAAAAACAATATACAAAATGAATATATCTATACTATTATTATAAAGTTTGCAAGTTTGGATGTAGGATATCTCTGAAACTACTCATCCAATTTCAAAAATTCTTTCACCAATATTTAGAATGGATCTTTAGGGTGGACATAGGCTGTATATTATTCCATTAAACATTCATATAAATTAAAAGATATGATCTAGGTAAGCGTTATAGTTTAGGTGTCAGCAGGTGGCAAGGGGCAAGATGCATACGTATATGAGATAGGTAACCACACAGCACAGTCACATGGTCAGTAAGATATGCAGTGTACTTGTCCAAACTTGTATAATATATAGATGTCAAAATTCCCCCTGCGGGGGAGAGGAACAAAATTAAGGCTTACCGTGAAGAACTCAATTTCTATTATACTATCTTAGATGCGGTTTTTTGCGTTTTTGATTGCGTTTTAATAGAGTTCATCAAAAGAATGTAGACTAAGAAGGGATTTTTCAAAATTTCCTCCCACAGGAAATGTTACACATTTATAATAGACACATTTTCAGCCACAGCAACGCGTGGCTGCATACAGCTAGTTATTTTATACCTACTTCCTTATCCCTATATCTTGTGGGGACCAGGGACCGTCAAAAGTTAGTTTACGTTAGATTAGGGTAGGGTCCTGCCATCAGGTGTGTTTTGTTGGACACACTGCCGATTCAGTCAAAACCCGATAGTTACGGTGCGAGGGTAAAAGTCACTCTGAAGTCCGGGAATGAGCCTCTCAAGAGGATGAATGCAAAGTCAAATACAAATAAGAGTTTATTATCAAAAATTAAGTTCATAACATTCTTAAAATCTGATTCAAGAAATCTGCCTATTTCTATCTATAAAACGAGGGGGCTGCTTAACAGGGGGATATCCGAACTACAACATACCAAGAAAAAGTGAGCAGTCTTCTCTTGTAAGTCCAGTCAGTCTCCTGATCTAGTTCCTTCTTCCTTTTTGCTTGGTCCTTCATTGATGTCTGCCAGTAAATGGCATTCGCTTCTAGTCGAAATTTCCTTGCGGTTATGGCGGGACGGGTCTATTCAAGTCTACTGTTAATGTCTGCCGTTGATGCCTTCCTTGTATGGGATGGTTCGTTGAGAGTCTGGAGAGGCCGGTATTTTCTACTGTTGTCTGCCAAGGAGCTCTGTCTGTGTCTGGATTTGTGCCTCTTTTATACGCTTTCCAGCGCAGAAGAGTTATGATATGGCTTACTATCATATTGGTTTGACTTTTGAGCCGAGTCATTACAGAAGTAAAACTGTTTTCACTGATAAATCCCATCATTATTCATCGATTGTTTTGGTTACTGTTGTGCATTGAAACGATGTTCGATCTCCGCTATGATCGGCGGGAGGGATGAAGTGGTGTTTTTCCACTTTCTTTAAGTTTTATTCTCTTACAAATTTATTTAATTATTTAATTGTCCTCTCATCCTTTTCCTCACATGTTGTGAGATTTATTGCCGTTAATTAATATTCTAAATTGTTTCTCTAAATCATTAGGGAAGTCCCTAGAATCGGAAAAATAGGCAAATTTCTCTTACACTTTGATCCATGTATAAACAAACTCGGTATCTTCAAGATGTGGGTTCAAAAGAAAAAGAATATAAAATAAATACAATGTTTAAATACAATAAAATCTCTAACTACAGTAGAGTGCCGTTTATCCGAATCAATTAGAGACTGGGGTTGTTCGGATAACCGATTATGCACGAAAAAATATATTAACATATCCTGTGTTGAAATTTTTCTCAGTTGCATATCGCTTTGCGCTGAATTTTCGTTGATGTTAAGCCTAACATAAGCTTTTTAAAATAATATTTGTGGCTATTGTATCGCTAAAAATTATTTCTTTAGTTTGTACAAACAAAACAAATATATTGAAAAATATAAAAACAATAAAAAAATTATACTTCAGAAGTTAATTTAGTATCAAAAATGTAAAATATTTGAGTAGCCCAAGACATAGCCAAAGATTGCAGCACCACAGCACTGGCGAAAATTTAAATTTGCTGACTGGAATTCTTTCGGATGATTGACATTTCGGATGATTGACTTTCGGAAAATCGACGCTCTACTGTAT
>NW_019385286.1:87188-138242 GCF_000671375.1 Centruroides sculpturatus | reverse complement strand
ATTTTTTGACTGAGCGTTACACTTTCCCTCTGTTATATATAACAGCCGAAAAGTAAAAATTATCGAATACATATTTATATATTACTTAGAGGAGTCTTTTAGCGTTGGAATAAAAAGTTTCTACGTTCTATCTGTATTAGAACTCTATTTATTGAATATTTTATTCTGAGGTCATGTGATGACATCAGAATTTTCGTGCCTCTTTCAGTAACAAGTCCGCTTGGAGTTGGAATCGGTAGATTTTTACGCGACTCCACAGTCCTGGTTAATACAATCTGATATTGCGAGTAAATTTCTTAACCTTATTCGCGTCTAGCAGTTTGGTTAACAAGTCAGTTGTTATCTGTTCACTCGGACAATAGATTTCAGTAATTTCTCCTGAATTCTTTAAATCACATACAAAACGATATTTTGTGTCAATATGTTTCCTGCACTGTTGTGCTTTTCCTAATTCTAAAAGTCAATTTCAACTTTGATTGTCCTCAAATATTTTGATAGGTGTTGTAATTGGTAGATTTATTTCTTCTAGAAGTCGTTTTATCCATACAGTTTCTTGAGTAGCTTCTGCCAAGGCTATGTGCTCTGCTTCGGTGGACGAAAGTGCTACACACTGTTGCTTTTTACTAACCCAATGGATAGGACTTCCTTTTAGCAAGAGCAAATATCCTATGTTTGATTTGTGGTCTAAATGATCACCTCCCCATTCGGCATCTACATAACATTTAAGTTTTAATTCTTCATCAATATATCCTAATTTAAGTTTTTTTTTTTTTGTCAAATTCAAATAACGTAAGATTCTTTTTACTTCCATTCAATCACTTTCCAAAGTTTTTGTTACTTTTCTCACTAATATCAATGTACTTATTGCAATATCTGGACACGAGTTAGTTGCTAGATATAAAGATCCAATAGCACTTCTGTATATATTATTGTTTTTGAATGTATTAGGCATTTCATTTCTTCTTAAGTATCCTGTATCCATAAGAATCGAATAAGTTAAATTCTCGCAATTTATTCTCCATATATTTTTCTTGGTGGAGTGAAAATATTCTGTTATCATCTCTTTCAAATTGTATTTCCAGATATATTTTAAGTCACCTAAATTCTTGATTTTAAACATTTCTTTCATTTTGGTCTCAAATTTAGTTAATGTATGTTCATCTGTGGCCATTGCTATTACATCATCTACATGAATTGCTAAATACAAGCATCTCTGGTATAAAGACAGAGATCAGCCACACTTCTAAATCCTTTAGATAGCAATGTTTCGTTGAATTTTTTATTCCATTCATTCGTTCCTTGTTTCAAACCATATATATACAGTATTTCAATCATTTGCAAACCATATCTGGCGATTCTTCTTCATATCCTTCAGGTTGTTTCATGTATATCTCATATGATAAGTTTCTGTTTAAGTAAGCTGTTTCGATGTCGTAATGCTTAACTTTCATGTTCTTAATACTGGCTGTAGTTAGGAGTGTTTATAGGGTGTCAGTTTTCATCACGGGGACATATACGTCATCATAGTCAAAGCCATACTTTAGCGTGTATCCTTGAGCTTGACTAAACGAGCCTTAAAACAATTAACTTTATTGTTTTGTCTCTCTTAATTTTGTATACCCATCTGCTTCCTACTGCAGTTTTACCTGGAGATAATTTTGTAATTTTCCATGTGCTGTTATATTTTATAGCTGCTATTTTTTTATCAAGGGCTTCGCTCTATTCTTTGGAATGTTTACCTGCGATAGCCTCACTATATTCTCTCGGTTCTACTGCATCCTCCGTCACTAATAAATTTATTGTTTCAATTAACCTTATGGGAGGTACTCTCTTAGTAGTTCTTTCGGATCTCCTTAATGTATGCCAGTTTCTTCCATTTCTTGTTCTCTTGTTTTCATTTCGTATTCTTCTTTTAAATTAGTATTATTAACTATTGTAACTTGTTTCGAATTTTCATTATTATCGTGTAAATCGATTTCAGAGTCTTTGTGCTTGATGTTTTCCAGAAAGTGACCATTTCTGCTTATTAATCTAAATTATCACTTTTTTACAAATTCCAGCAAAAAATTTAATATTATAAAAACGTTTTCGATTGTCTTTAGCGATCATCATCAGTTAAAAAGAACATTAAAAATATATATATTATAATATTAAATTATTTGCTGGAATTTGTAAAAAGATGATAATTTTGATTAGTTGATTTCTAGCTTTATGAGATAACACCTCCAATTAAGCTATGATTCCTAAAATTTGTAGCACTTATGTTTTCAGAAAAAACATAACTGCTATTCATTTTATCAGTCAAAGTTTAATTTGTGAAATGTTTTCAGAACCATTCTGTGCCACTGTCAGACCTAAATATTCAAAAAATGGAAATTTAAATGAGAACAACTAGTATTTTCTATTGAATGCTTTAGGACATTCAAATTTGTGGAGTTTAAAAAAAAAAAATAGAACAGAACCTATTTTTGATTTAAGACAGCTGTGTGTAAGTTAACAGCTTTTATTTCCAACATGTAAATATCAACAAATCACATCTAAATTCAAAATTTCCAGCAAATAAAAGTCAAAAATAGGTATTTGCTGGAAATTTTGAATTTAGGTGCGATTTGCAAATATCACAGTTCCAGTTTATGATGAGGTTTTATTTATTTTGTAAATATCAAATTTGTAAACTAAAGGATTAATACAATGTCAACAGCAACAAAACAAAAATATAAAAATAAAATATCAGTAAGAATAAAAATAATATAACTATAAAATACAGTAAAACAAACTAAAAAAACAATAAAATACACTAACACTGTTGCACATCATCATCATCAGTTCTAGTCAGTCTAGATGGAAGGTAATGTTAAGATCTTACAGAGAAAAGGCTAGATTGACACTATTGACAAATTTAAAACCTTTTCTCTAAGCTCTTTAAATGTAATCACCCTCCAGGCTTTCACCAGAACTGATAAAAATGTTGTATGATAGTGTTAATTTGATGTATTTTAAGTCTATTGTTTTCAGTTTACAGTATTTTACTGTATTTTATAGTTATTTTTATATTTTTCTTTTGTTGCTGTTATCACTATATTAATCCTTTAGTTTACAAATTTGATGCTTACATGTTAAAAATAAAAATTGTTAACTTTACACAGCCATTTTGAATCAAAAGAAGTTCTGTTTTATTTTTTTTAAAAACAACAGCTAAAAGATTAGTTAAAAATGGGAACTTTTAGCTTGCAAGAAGACATAATTGAAGAATCATGTCTTTCATTCACTGAAATGTAAGGAAAATTTTATATGAACTAGAGAACCTTTATTTTTGAACATGCTTGACATAAAAATGCTGAAAATACACACACACACAATCTTTAAAAGCATCAAGGTATTTTAAATAATTTTTATTTATATAAAGAAATTACACAAAACTGTTATTGTGAAAAAATTTATTAGCTAATTAACCTTTTAATATGTTTTCAGATAAGAAAGTATAGTAGATTGTTATATTTTAAAAATTAAAATAATTCATAATATTAGGTCTAAAATTTGTAAAAATAAAAATTTGATGATATACTAAACCCATATATTTATCATACAATGTAATGATTTTATACACTAATAGATGTTAAACTACAGGCATTCATGTTATATTTTTTTTATTGACTAACCTTGCCACGTGGATAGGTGGCAAGCTGCAAGATGTGGCATAAGAATAGGGCGCCCTTCTGATAGTTCTGGCTGTGCTGTACGGTGCCCTTTCATTCTGGCACCTACTTCGCCTCCACCTGAAAATATAAAACTGATAGTACCCCATTCTTTATGCCATGTGCCACAATTTAATATGCAAAGCTTTGCATTTTATTATTTTGTTTTAATTTCTAAATACAAACAATTTCAGATAATTTATTATATTAAATAATATTTTCCATTTTTATTAAAATAAATATTGCTCTCTCTTATTAAAATGAATTTTTATCCAGAATTATTACTATTTAAATATATTATCTATAATAAAGATAAATCTGATTATGTTAATTAAATGTATCTCAAATTATCACTTAAATTAATAAAATAATATATCAACTTAATTATTTTTATAACAAAACAAAACATTAATTTTCATTATAACTAGAATTCTACCAAATAAGCTGAGCTACAATTCAGGATTTTGAAAGTCAGATCAGCTCTCAGCTGGAGTCCATAATTATAGATCACAGTTCAGCTTGGCTCCGGTCCACATTCTAAGCTTTTGCAATTTGTAGCTCACTCAGTCCCACCACTTTGAATTATTGAGACACTATTGTACAAGTTTTGCTAGAAATGATTGTTGTTATTTGTATCATTTTAATATATCACACTTTATTACTTTTAATATTTCTCTTAATTTAAAAATTGTGTATAGTTAATTGTTTAATGCTTAATTAATTTTTATTTGATTGCTTGTGCTTTAACAACAGATAAATGAAAAAATATCCAACAAACTGTATCTGTTATTATTATTCATACAATTTAATTTCAAAAATAGGCTTTGCAATAACACACCTCAGCTCAACTCAACTCTCAGCTTTGGTCCAAATTCACAGCTTGCATGTCGAGACCTTAGGTCAGCTTATTTCCAAACAATTAAGCTGAGCTGAGCTTTGCTGAACTCTTATAACTCTGAACAGCAAATTTATAATATATAACATGGATTTACTTCTGTTATGATTAAGTAATAGTCAGAGATGATTAAATATTCAGAATTTATACTTTACATAAAACAGTTTTTAGATGATGTTTATCAAGAGAGTAATCCAGTATTTGATGTTAATTAGTACACATTTTAACACAAGAAAATTGAATGTTTTCAACTTTTACAAATACTAGGTTATTCTCTAGATCACAACACAGGTTCTCAAACTTATTTCAACCATGCCCACTTTGAGATAAAAAAAAATCTAGTGCCCCCATATTTTTTAACTTACCTTTTTACATTATCATCTGTTGCATATCTTAAAAACAGTTATTGCAAATATAATGTTTAAACATGCATTATTATATGGATAGGATAGATAGGGTATGACCCATATCCTATTTCTGAGATCAAAGAATGTTTCAATGAGAGGAAATAAAACTCATACTTAGAAGTATTTTTATTAACATCAAAAGAAGGCTTTGAACTTAAAACTTATCTAATGTGAAGGATGAATCTGATGCATTTCGACGAGTTTGTTAATATCAGGCTCAAATTCACTTAAAAACAGCCATAAGTTGCCGCGTTCATTAACTTGCAGCCGATTTCTGTGTTTAGCAAACGTTGCTACAGCACTAAATCCACGTTTACACAAATATGACAATGGGAATGCTATCAGAAATCGTTGAACAACCTACCATAACGACCCAGGGTACAGTTGAAAGATTTGCTTCTGCAGCCAAAATTCTTGGTAACCATTCTTGAATTTAATTTTTAATTCTTCATTTGTTGTCACTTCTATAAGTTGTTCTTCTAACTGGGATGATCCTGCTGTGTTGACATTTGAAAAAAAGATCCAACACCCAGTCTGGTATATCCATGTTTAAAATGTCCTGGAATCATTCCTTAAAATCATCATGGAGGTTCTCCAAGTGCTGACAGTAAATGAGCAAGTCATCGTTACTGAAGGATACTGCTGATAAATTGCATAAGTTATTAAATTCATGTCTGCCAATATTCCTTTTGTATAGTAGCAGTTTGGCTACGAAAGCAGCAATGATATTTCTTGTTTTAATTAAGTTTAAGTTGTTGTCTTGAAGCTGGAGATTGAGAAGATGCCGCTGCCTTAGATTTTTCTTTTACTCCATCTGTCTTCCATTTATGTAATCTAAATGATTTATTGCCTGGGTCTCCTTCAGTACTCATATGAAAAGAATATTCATCTATGTGTGTGTTATCTATGTCAGAAATACCTAGTTTTTTTTGCTATTTCTTCAAGTTCATCATCGTTATAACAATATCTATTTCCTAAATCACTTGTAATCTGATAATTTGTAAAAACTCTAAGGGCTAATTGTTTTCTTCCATCTTTTTCAAGAGAAAAACATAGTTTTACAACATTAGCTTCACCTTTTACTTTCCTACTGCCTTGCACATATTCAACATCTTCCTTAGTATGCTTAACATATACCTTATTGATACCAAGTTTTTCCACTAGTCCACTATCAGGTAAAGTTAGAACCGAACCTAATATGCCATGAATAGAGAATTCTGGATCAGCAGTCGATCCTAGGAGTCTCATACAACGATAAACCAAACTTTTCAGCAAATCCTACTGGTCTTCCTGCATCACTTGACTTGACTGGATTATCCAGGCATGGCCAACATACGGCCCGCGATTAATCCTTTAATATTAGCTACTCAAGTCAGAATAGATCAGTGAAAAATTCT
Source organism: Centruroides sculpturatus (assembly GCF_000671375.1). Classification (NCBI taxonomy): domain Eukaryota; kingdom Metazoa; phylum Arthropoda; class Arachnida; order Scorpiones; family Buthidae; genus Centruroides; species Centruroides sculpturatus. The sequence continues at coordinate 131,848 of NW_019385286.1, read as the reverse complement.
AACGCCTAAGAAAAAAAAAAGGCCAACAACTCGCTGTCCAGTTAGAGTTAACCCTCCATTACAAATTTCTTAAGTACAGCGTAGAATGTTGATAAAGCATAATAATGTGAAAAATGCATCTGTAATCTCTATGTACAATTTAGTCTCTTTGGGGTGACACCACAATGAGATCTCGCACCACCTCAAAATCTTCTTAGGGCATCCTCTGGTTTAACCCGTGAAAAAAGTTTTCTTTTCAATTTGGCCCAGGGGCAAAAACTGTTGGCCATCCCTGGGATTACCATTAACATTATTTGGATAATTGGTTCTGTGAGCAATAACTCTATTAATTTTGTCTTATGTTCAATGTTTTTTGTTTTAGCTGTTGCTTTTGGCATTTTTTCACATTTTTTCATATTATGTGCTACTTCTTTAAATTCTATACTACAAAGCCTCTTAGCTGGACTACTGTCACCTTCTTCTATACTTCTCTATCATCTTTTTGAATAAGATCATCTAATAATTGAAAACACTTGTCCCATATATAATTTTTTTCTGCATATTCTTTTGAATGGTTGCATGTTATACGTTCTTTGAATTCTTCCTTAAACTTAATCATTGCATTTTTGGATGAGATGCATTTACCAATAAAGAACTTAAGTAAATCTTATTGCTATAAATTAGGCTTTCACAAGTATTTTTCCTTTATCATAAGAGATAATTCTTTCTCTCTCTACAAGAGTTGCATCTTTCAAGATCAACTGATATTCTCTCTATCTTCAACCTTAAATAAGTCTGATAACAATAATCCACCTGATGTGCACCAATCTATTCTATACTTTTTATAAGAACCAGGACTTTGCTGCCAAAATTCCCCAAAAAGCTTTTGATAGTTATAATCTTCCTACCCAGCTAAGACTTTATTATTAATAATATCCCACAACAAACAATCATAATCCTCCTCAGAAAGAAAACTCCATATACGATTTGCTGTTCCTATAAAGAAGCTTTGCCATGGCCAATCCAAAAAACATTTTAACACTTCATAAGGATAGCTTTTAAATACTTCTATTTGTTGCTCTTCATTCATTTGTGAGAGTAAAAAACATAAAACATCAGCATAGTGTTCTTTAGGAAAGTCAGTAAGATTGTGAGCAGTCACGTCTATTTGCTACGTATCCTGCATACCTTACCAAGGACTCTTTTCTTTCCCTAGAAGTTAATTTTTGCAAAAAATACTCAGTTGCCGCTTTCTTGCCACTAACTGCTGAATATTCAAATGCAAACAGGTAAGGAGATATTTCTTTTCCTTTGAGTTTTTTAATCAAACCATTTAATTTAGCTACTTCTCCTTTTATATCATAAGTCCAGAACACTACCAGCCTATGCTCTTGAGAAAACTTGGATGTTCATCATTATAAAAAGCTTTCTTTCTTTCTTTCAGGCATTGAACCCCATAATTCTCTTACATCACCCTCTAAGCAGTAAATACATGCCAATCTGTAGTGTCTGGTAATATCTAAACTCTCATCCTTAATTAATGCTTCTGCTGTTTTCTTTTTATCTACTGTCCCTTGTGGTGTCAAGAAAAGCCTACTTTTTTTTAAGCCTACTTTTTTTTAACATAGCTTCCAGTCAAAAAATTTTGATGATATTCCATCCATTTTAATATTTGTAAGCCTACTGGCTTAATAAAACCCAATATTTCCTTTTTTAAAGGTTCTGGTTGTGAAAGCTGTGGTACTTTTTCTATTATTTTGTCTTCTATCTCTTGCCATTTTTCTCTTCTTTCGCTGCCAAGTAATGGAAAATAGAATTTTGCTATTAAAGCACTAATGTCATCTTGATTCCACAATGTAGTAGCTATCTTAACTAGAGCTATATACTTAAACGATGGTGTTAAAGTGTAATTCATTATTTACCATGGGTTTCCAGAATGCGGTTAAACGGCAACTAAAAAATAAAATTAATAAGTAGTAACAAAATTAGTTGTTAATTAAACATTAAAGAAAACATTCTTCCAATTACAATAAAATAACATTATAATTTGACTAACTTAAAACCAGGAAAAGAGTTTTTGTTCACAGCACAATAAACAACAGATTATTGACATTAGTAGTAGAAGTTAGTGTGAGGTACACCATCTACACTACCTTAAAAATAACACTTTTCTTTGAAATTTCATACAAAGGATGTTAATTGGAACATAAGTCGAGATAATATACCACCAGTTTCTGAAATTTAATGTGCTTATTTTTGTGTTTTTAAATCAAATTGCAATAAAATAAACATAAAGAAAGCACTTTCGTCATCCCACAAGTATTTTACATGGTTAGAAAGAAAACAAAATGAAAAAATTCAATATATAATTGTAGTTTTTGATGTAATGCTGACAGTTTCAGAATAAAAACTCTTTTGTTTTTACATGACATAACTCGTTCATTTTTTTTAATGCACTCTGTAGAGAGGGCTGTATAACCTCATTTAAACTGTCATGCCAGTTTTTAGCATACAAAAATATCTGATTTCATGGTCTCCCCAGAAAGACTGGCATGCTGGCCATGCTGTGAAAATATAACAGGAAGATCAAAGACAATAGGTCACAGTTACTGAAAGGAACCTGACAATTACGACAAAGCTAAATGTGATAGGCCAAAAATACTTTCTACCAGAGATGACAGAAATATTGAGAACAGCTACATCCTTGTGTATGTCATCTTGTCAGATTACAAGTGTCAGTAGTTATTTATAATATCAAGAACAATGAGATACATTCTGCAAAAGTCTATAAATCATTCATACATTAAAATGCAAGCACAGCCAAAATTGACAACCTCCCACATGGAATAGAAGCTGGACTTTGCAATGTGTTATGTTGGTCATTCAGATTTATAGAATCACACAGCTTTTAGTGGAGAAGAAATTTAACTTGGATGGCTCTGATGGTGTGTGAAACTATTGGCAAGATATGTCATAAACCTCATCTTTTATCATGTCATATCAAGATGGAGGATCTGTGATGGTGTGGGTAGCTTTCATTCATCAGTTAAAATCAGCTATTGCTTCATTTCACCTCGTTCATAGGCAGCTGACTATCATGACATGTTGGGAAATTATCTTATACCATTAAGAGATGAAGCAATGAACAAACATTTTATTTTCCAACAGTATAATGCTCTTATTCATAATGCTGTCTCAACATTATTATTGTCAGACAACAATGCCAATGTTTTGCAACAGCCACCATGTAACCTGGATTTAAACCCATAGATAACCTTTAAGGTAATTTAGTAAGAGTGGCTTTTGCCAATTAAAAATAATTTAATAATGTTTCAGATCTTAAAAATGCAATTGTGACTGCTTGGGATGTAATTGTTCCTGAAAGACTAAAATCTCTAACTCCATGACTAATTGATTAATTGATGTTATTCGGGTTAATGGTAAACAAACTAAGTATTAAATGCTCTTTTTTTCTCACTATGTTTTGTTTATGTTGTTCTTTTATGATCCTGGTTGCAAACTTTTTCCAGCCAAATTGCAAGCAATTTGTTGTATTTGAATACCTTAAACATGAAAATAAGCTTTTACTTCTTATTTGATTAACATCTAAACAACAATACATTTACAGAAGATTAATTAATTTTAATGGAAAGTTTGAAAACCCAGGTGTTCTCAAAGTTCTTCCAGGACTGTATCCCAAGTGAAAACTTTCAAAAATGATCATTTCTGATGACCAACTTTTTTCAATTAGTAAATAAAAAATTCCAACAAAGAGGTGGATTTTTTTTGTTTCTTCTAATTCTATGTCACAACTTGGTGCATTTATCGACACTTGGCAAATAATTCCATCATCTACTTTTAATTCATGCAGAAACGCGTTTCGGGCTTCCACCCCTCTTCAGTCTGTTACATCGAAGACACGGTTTAGACAAATAACTAAAACAATATCATACAGGTGGATTTTTGTTAATAATGACAAAGATATATCAAATGAATTGATTTCACAAATAAAGACAATGATCCTGTCCCTTCAACAGACAATGAAAATAATGTATGCCCACATGGAAAAGATCATAAAAAATACAAAGTATGAAATACAAGCACAATACCTGTAATGAGCATAGTATTATTATATGAGTCATTGATTTTGAAAGTGGGGCAAGTCCATTTTATGTTATTGCTAGATATCTAATGGTTTGCATTTGAATGATTTTAAAAATATTCATAAGCAGTAATAGACTTATTTTATATTTTTTGTGGTCTTATTTCATGTAAGTTTAATATGTAATAATGGTTATCTGTGTTAGTTGAAAAAAAATCATGTTTTTGGTATGCATCAATGGACTTCCTCGCTTTCAAAAGCAATGATTTGTTGAAAATGTTGATTTTCTTTGAATGGAATATTATAACAACAAAAAATTGATTATTATTTATTTACTTATTTTATTTCAACATTTCATACTTCTTACAAAAAGCTACAAAAAAATTAATTTAATTTTATAGGAAAAAGTGGAGAAAATATGCAGTAATATGTTGCTTGCATATAAATATATTTCTGAGTTTAGATGATGCAGATTTTTAAAGTGTTCATGATGAATAGGTAGTACATAGGGTAATAAATCTATCATATCTTTAAATTTTTCTTTAGTAATGAGCCTAGCTTTCGCATTTAATGATGATAATACTATTTTTCCAAAACTAATTGGCCTACCCCGTTTTGATGATAAATCAAGAGTTTTAAATTGTGAATCTTTTACCATCGATGTTTTATAAAACAATTTATAAGCCGCATTTCTTGAAAATCTTATCCAGAAAATATTCAACCAATTAATAGTTTCCATCAGTATTTTTTGCGATGTCATTATTTAGAGTGGACTTGCCTCACTTTCAAAATCAACACACAATAAATATCATTGACAGTATAAATTACTAGTAACAAATTTATACTGATATTAAAAGATATTTATTGTGAATTGATTAAAAACATAAATTTTATGTTAATTTGTAATAAGAATTAGCTTTAAATCTCTTCTATTTCCACAAACTGGACTTGCTCTACTTTCAAAATCAATAGATCATATACAGATCAAGCTGCAAAAAATGCTATTTTATTTTTTTAGAAATGAATAAATTTTCACTCTGTTGTCTATTTCTTGTGTTTTTATAGATAAAACTACATATAATTAATTATCATAAAATAAGAAAAAGAAACTTTCTTAGACTAAAAACAAAAACAAATTCACATAGAATGGATGATAAACAAGATACAAAGTTTTCTCATATTTCTTTCATTTTTTCACAGAATAGCTTCATTTTTCATGACTTTTATTAAGGTGCAACAGAAAATTTAAAAAACAAACCACATTTTAAAAAGTAACATTTTTCTGATCTCTAATTTATTATTTTACTATTTGCAAGTATGACCAACATAATGTGACTAATCTGAATATCATGTTTCACTTCTCAGAAAATAAAAGCAAGAAGATAAAACAAATATAATTGAAATTTTAATTTAGAAACAATGCATTAAAATGGATTTTGAAAAGTTCTTTTTAAAACAAATATCCAATAAAACTTCCAATGCCTATTTACAACATTGAATACTCTTTCAGGAATTGTTGCAACTAGGTTTTGAGGTAGAGTGCACTAATTTCTTCCAACTTTTCAATAATTGCCTGTTTCAAGTCTTCAACCAAAATATACTGCCTCCCAACAACATACACTTTCTTGCTAACAGTACTGAACATATGGGCATTTTCAGCGCTTAATTCTTTTGATATAATTCTGAGCGTATGAATATAGTTCAAGAATACCCAATTTTGTTATACTAGTTTTTTTTCCAAAGAAGAAAAGCCATCATGAGCAATTCTCTGCCTAGAAAAAGAAGAAAACGAAGTGGCCTTTCCCCTGCATTCAAGTGAGATCCTCCAGTACTAAACATTTTCAATTAAGTTGTAATCTGGGGAGCAAACTGAGCATAGAATTATTTAATTCCATTTTCCAAAAAACTTCCAAATAAATCTGCAGTGTGAGGTGTAGCATTATCTTGTTGTAGTTTCCAAAATGAATTACTTAAGTAAATACTTCTCCAGTACATCTTGGTAGTCCCTATTGGTTCATTCTACTGTGTGCAAATGCAATATCAATCCTGCTGCCATAGTTGAAACCGGCCCATACTGTAACCGATCCTCCATCTTTCTGGCATTTTGAAAATAGTTCACGTTCCTTACAAGAAAATATGCAAGCAGTACCATAATTCGTTGGGACAGTCTAAATTAAATTTCTTTTCATCAGCAAATACTACAGATTTCCCATTCTTCTTTCGACGACATACTCTTTAGCCCAAGCTATTCTTGCCACCAGTTTATCCTTTGTAAACTTCAATCATGCCTTTCTTTTAACGTACTCCACACATTTACCGTCCTTCATCAGAGGATCAAAAAAGTAAGTACATATTCTCAAGTAAATTAGAAAATGTGGATCTTCTCTAAATTTTTATGTCAAACCTACATTTTTTAAAAACAGAATTCGACGTTACTATCAAAAATAGTTTTTCTTCATTTTTGGTCAAATTTTGCACATGCAATGTATGAATAACGTAAGTAACATTTCAGGTACTGCTTTGCACAACTCACATTACAACGAAAAATACCATCTTTGTAATGTTAATGTTTACATAAAGTTTAAAACACAAACATAACACAAACCTTTATTTTTTTTTTGTTGATTACACTCAAAACAACATATAGCAAAGCAAAATAAGAACTCTTTTGGGCAATAAAAACATCATATAATCACACAAAGTGGCGCATGCCACACAACAGTCACTCCGACTATTATAAAGCAGTACTCATCTGGGATTAACCATTTTGAATTCACAACATGGCAGTACTCGTCACTTATCCTTTTCTTGTCCCTCACCCTAAGTTGGAAAATACCTTACTCAGCCACCATTATTCTAGTTAGCAGCATCGCCGCTAACATTGCTCACTTCTACCACACATGCAAATACCCTTCAAACCTCTATGCTAACCTCACGGGCGTGGCATGTCGCATGCCAGATCAGAGCGGTGGACGGCAAGAAAATGTTTTGGCCGGAAGCACATCTGACGAGGCGCATTTTGGAAACATAACAGACGTCACATTTTATACTCTAGGAAAATTCAAACTGTTTGCCAAACATACATAATATGTAGATTAAGAGTTCGCATGGCAGTTGACCAAAAAACATCAAAAATATAAAAAAAAATAATAAAATCCCTTTTTGGACACGTCCGTCTCACACAAAACATGCACAAAATTCTGGATTCACAGTTTCCCTCATCCTCTCTTCCTTCCCTCCCCCAAGAAAGACAGGGCGAAACAAACTCCGGCAGACCCGATTGCACAATCAACAATAATACCGGTAACCCACAAGAAGCCAAGCCTCAAGCCAAATTTGCCCAATTGCCACTATGGCGATTATCCAAACGACCCGAATCACAACACACCAATTAGGCATTTCCAAAGCTTAAAGATAATAAATACATTTATCATGTATTATTATTGCATTTACATAAATATTTTCTCCAAAAAATCTAATTCGTAATCACATCTTAAATTCATTTTCCTATCCTCGTGGCAAATGCTCAATATTCTCTAATTTAGTCACTTATTAGCATAAATTACGCAGAATAACGGAAATAGACAAAGTAGAAATTGGCGTTAAAAGTATCTGTCAAAATTGTCTTTCCAACAGTCTCTGGAATAATCTTTAATTTTTATAAAACGAAGCCTCTTAAAGATTTCTTAACGATTAACGAGCTTTTCGACCGGATTAATTTTAAAAATTTACATTTTAAATAATAAAGAGTGCCGATATAATTGAAGAATAAGAAAATCGAAAATTCATACGTCACTAATCACGTGTCAAAAATAATCATTAACGAAGAGTTTATTCCCGGGCGTCGTTTAACGGCTGCAAAGAAATATTAGGACGAATACAATGCAAAGAAAGGATAAACGAAAAGAAAGCAAACAACGATGTGCCGCGAATCCATTCAAAGAATCTTATCCCGAGGGAAGAGAGAAGCGAAGCCTAACAATTAAGCCTAACAAGCGAACTTGGCAAATTATAAGCCACGAATAATCTCAACCTTCTATTACGTCGAGTAGAAAGGCGCAGTTCGTCGTTTTCCGCCGATTTCCAGCGTAAAACGACGAAAAAACTTACCGGGAAATGCTGCTGGAAAAACAAAGGTCGGAGTACACACAACTTGTTCAGGTGTAGAAGCCATTTTTCATTTTGGTACCTCGGCGACCTCTGACGGTTACTTCGCCGGATGACAATACGAGTATCCCTTTACGGATTACGACAGGAGTGTCGAGACCGTCGTCGTCGATGCCCCTTCGTTCCCCCCGCGTATCGGCACTTTTTTTCGCGCAAATTATTAAATATAAAAAATAAATATGTAACCGGTCGACGCCTTGGCGCGTCCTAACCGCGGATTCGCCAGTAAATAATAACGGCAATTTTTTTATTTCTTTTTTTTTGCGTTCTTTTGGATTACCTCCATCGCTTTACCGCATCGATTGAGTCTCTCCAAAGTTTTCTGCCGAGTGCAAAAATGGCCGCTCGATTTATCCGCTGGCCGCGTAATTCTTTTATTGCGCAAGAGCTAAAGACCTTAATCTTACAATTTAATTTTGTAATATTAAATTTTTCTGTGTAAAAATATTTTTGACGTAAGTTCTCGAAAAGTAAATCGTCTTTATAATGAAAAATTTGCACGTCGGTAAAAAAAACACTTTGAACTTATTACTCGTGTCGATCTAATAAATTAAACTTGATTATTTTAAAGTACGATTTATTTCTTCGATACTTAGTACTTACGTTCGTAAAAAGATATCGCTACTCGTTTATATATTTTTTTCGAACCGTTTATTTTTCTTTCGTTTTAATAAATATTATATATTTCGGGAAGAATTACGAAAATCGGGAAGCTAGAATGGGATACCGACAATAATCTTAAATAGTCGATTAAATTTTATTTATTTATTTTTTTCATTTGTTGTCTCATTTGTTTACAAACCGAGGAAAGATGAAAACTCAGTCGTGATGGACGCCGAGGTCTCTGCTGACGTCAAGATCGAGGACAGACTTACCACAAACAATTTGAGATACCAAATTTTAAAGCTAAAAAGTTTCAAATCAAAATCTTATCGTTTCTGATTAAAAATGTTTTTTATCATTCTCATTCTTAGTGCGCCAGTTTTTCTTATTGAAAAGTCTATGAATTAGCTGCTCAGATGGCTATCAGCATATATTAGGGCTGATAGCAATTCTTGCTATCAGTCCATAGCAATAGACTTTTGGTGTGTAATAACCGATATAAAGTTGCCGTAGAGAGTTTATATCTCTTTTTTGTTTTAATGTTCGTCATGCAAGAAAATATTCTTTCTGCTGCAGCACAGGAATGTGGTAGTAATTTCGCGAACTTCGAAATACTGTATGTTGAAAACAATCCTCATTGCCATATTTCCTTTTTTAGATACTGCGTGCTAAAATATTTCTAGTTATTAAATATTTTTTACAGTTTCAATCTTATTTAGAGTGATCTCTCTTCATTCTTTAATTCTTCAAAATCAACTTTAGATACGAGGTTTGGGAATCTCTTTGCCGGAGGAATAATAGTCTATAGAATTCCTTGCCTTTCTTTGGATGGATCTAATGCTTCAAGCAGCTGTAAATTGCTAACAAAGCTTGGACTTGCAAAGCGTTTAGGCATTTGCTTGGCTAAAACTATACAAAAATGTAAACATTTTATTTTAAAATCTTCAAATTTTTGTTATCGTGTTCTTAATCTTTAAGTATTGAAGATGCTAATGGCAAGCCACTTTCTAATGCTTCAGAAGTAAAATACAATATCAAGTCATTGTTCTAGAATTCTTTTTATTACCTCTTCCAATGAAACCATCGAGTATTGTTGGGATATAAAAATTTGTTAGGTTGAACTATTAACTTCTGAAATTCCTGATATTCTCTTTGGACTTCTGAACAGGTAAGAGTAAATATTTCGTGCTAATACTTCCAGATACACTGGTAATTGTCTAGATGCTGCAGATGCGCATAAATTCAGTGAATGACAAATCAGCTTTGAACAAATAAACTAGTATTACTGTATACAGTATTTTTTAGTAATGTTTGTAGGCAGCTTTCTCTCCTATTATTACATTTTCATTGTCAGATGCAAAAACCTATTAAATTTTCAATTGGAATACCATTTTCAAGAAAAAACTTAGTAGACGCCATCTGCTTTACTATCTTCTACTTCTAATAAAGTCAAGAAGTTATCACAGGTTTTCTGATATTGTTTAATATAAAACCTAGCTATCGCAACAAGGTGTTTGATGATTAAAATATCTGTTGACCCATAAATTATTATTGAACATTTAGTTATTTTTGAAGTCAGTTATAGTATTCTCAAGATATGTATCAACCATAAAATTTTAAAAAATACCTGCAAACTTTGTTCTGCCACACTGCAATTCTTTGCCATTCTTATACTACGTTCGCACACAATCCAAGATTCACTTCGATCTCGATTTACCCACAATCTCGATTGTAACTGTCGCAAGTCGAACGTCGAACTGTTCGCACAGGCAGTCCGCTTGAAAAGAACACGGCTATTATACGCAATGATAAAACTGACATAACTACGCGGTAAGTCACGAACACCATCAAACAAAATGGAAGTTTTGATTAGAAATAAATACTTTTCTTGCCATATATCTAATAATAGACAGATGTCATCGTTTCTCCAGTTGTCTTTTTTATTTCTCTGGTTGATAGCTCAACACATATTCCGCAGCCATCTTGTATTTTCTCGCGCGCGTGGGATTGTGGGATCTTTCTTATGACTGGATCTAGTTTCAAGAACTTTCCTGAGTCGATCGCGCTTGAACCTCGTTTGAGTCGAGATTGAAACGGTCGAGAGAGGTCGAACGGGGTATTAGAATCAGGACATGCATTTGAAATAAGTTCCATCAGAGAAATAGAAATATTGTTTTTAGCAATGAAAGTACGAGAACATAATTTAAATTTTACTTTTGCAACATTTCTTACAAGTGGATTTGAAGTTCCTAACTAATTCGTAACTTTATTGCTTTGCAGTGGCTTAGCGTGGGTGTAAGCCGCCCGGGGCAAAGGAAAATTTCGCCGCCCCCTTATTTAGGTATCTCAATTTTTAAAACTAAAATTCAGTTTNGTGGGATTGTGGGATCTTTCTTATGACTGGATCTAGTTTCAAGAACTTTCCTGAGTCGATCGCGCTTGAACCTCGTTTGAGTCGAGATTGAAACGGTCGAGAGAGGTCGAACGGGGTATTAGAATCAGGACATGCATTTGAAATAAGTTCCATCAGAGAAATAGAAATATTGTTTTTAGCAATGAAAGTACGAGAACATAATTTAAATTTTACTTTTGCAACATTTCTTACAAGTGGATTTGAAGTTCCTAACTAATTTGTAACTTTATTGCTTTGCAGTGGCTTAGCGTGGGTGTAAGCCGCCCGGGGCAAAGGAAAATTTCGCCGCCCCCTTATTTAGGTATCTCAATTTTTAAAACTAAAATTCAGTTTCGTCACAGAATAAGTAATGAAAAATTCCGTGCTCATTTCAATCAGTCCGAATCGTAGGTGCGACGAAAATATATGATAAAATGGTTCAAATTTTTACAAAATATTATTATTATTTACATTATTCCACCCAAGTTTTTAATTGTTCATTTGTAAGCCATTTGAAATTTATGATTATAGGTTACACGATTTTTTTTTTGCCGGAGTAAGCTCAGCATATTCATTATAGCTATGGGTATAATGGGTCACTTACGGGTATATCATTATCTTTCTTTTTATTACCACTCATTTTTAGTGGACTATAATATAACCTTGAAGGAATGTTTACGAATATTATAAAATTAATGTAAAACTATATTTTGCCGAAGATAACTGACAACTGAAAGTTAACGTTTTAAGTCAGCAACACGTGCTTGCATAATTTAGTGCTGCCAACAGTTTTTATCAGAGTTTCCGCGAAAGTTCAAAGGTCCTGTAACTAAGGAGATTTGCCGGCCAATTTAAAGTGTAAAAAGATATTCGGTATTCTGGCATTTACGACGTCATTTACGTACGATCTTAACAGCTTTGTGGTGGTTTAGGTGTAATTCTTTTATACATCATTTATTGAAAAAAGCAAAAGTGTTCGAAAAATTAACCTACTCGATTACTACAAAGCAGACAAATCCCTATATCGATTTTTATTAACTCATTAAATCATAAATGATATAAATGCAAAAATATCGAACACATTTCCCACCCCTGAAAGTGGCTAGCAAATCGCTTGGTAACTGGACATTCGAACTCTGCCTATATCCACCTTCGTCCACTCTTCCGTTTGTAACAAGTTTCATTTTTCTTTGTCGTTCTTCCGCCCGCGTCATTTTTTGACGAATTGATAATTATTGAATACAATCGTACCCAGCAAAAATAAACAAATAACGTAATCAACACCTTATTGTTTGCTGAGGGAGTTTTATTAAAAACGAACGTTTTCGATCCACTTAACGGATCATCATCAGGCTAGTATATACGAAAATGGAATACATCATAAATGGAACTTTCGGAATTTTCGTATATACTAGACTGATGGTGATCCGTTAAGTGGATCGAAAACGTTTGTTTTTAATAAAACTCCCTCAGCAAACAATAAGGTGTTGGTTACGTTATTTGCATTGATAATTAATCAACGTACACTAACGTACGAGTATTTTGTACGAGTACATTGTCTCAATTTTTATGTGTCATTTAAAGTGTCCCGTGCAATCCGTTTACTATTTAGAATTCAATTGAGATGAGATTTTTATGGCCGAAAAGATAAATAATACAGTAATACCCCGAACTTACGCGATAGATGGGACCAGAGCCGTAACTAGCCATTCCTGTGCCCTGTGAAAGAATTTGCATTTAGGCCTCTTAATTTATCTGGTTTGGGTAAATAATAAAACAAATATATTACAATAGATTTTTAATAAGATTTATTTTAATTGAACTTTTCTGGCTTTCATTTCAGCAAATTCATTAATTACGTGATCATAATTAATATTTTTAATGATAATGTATTCTATTGAAATAATAGAAATATTGGACAATCGTTCTTGCCCTATAGTTAATCTTAATAAATTTTTTATTAATTTTAACTTGNATCACCACATAGAGTCTCTCAAGTCTCCGTAGATATAACAAACACAGAAATAAATAACGCAAAACAAATTGTAGCTATGTGTCGATTCCGCGCGACACGTCCGAACATGTAAGCTGAACAATAGTGTTGGGGGAGTGAGTAATCAAGAGTTGCGTGGCGCTCAAACAAAAGACGAATCGACGAGATTTGAAATTCGCGTAACTCCGGGTTCGCGTAAGTCGAGGTATTACTGTATACTGTACTGTATATATACCTCGTATTTTAATTATATATGCTACGTAAACTGTCTCCGATAGAATAGTACGTACCGATATTGGGGACATCGATATTAAAAAAAGTTCTTTTTTGTGATACGTAAGTAAACACAACCCGCACTTAAATACTTAATATTTTTCTCACTGCCGTCGTCGTCCTTAACTCACTACAAAGCGCGCGGCCTTACGCTCGCGAAGTGAGGCGCTTGGGGGAATATATTTCCCCAGTTTCAAAAATCAATTTTTCAAAAGTCATAGTTTTTTAGCGATTTTTTCATATTAGATGTTTGTGGGCATGTGTTTTTGATGTATTAATCAAGAAAACTACTTTAAATATATCGTTTTTATTTATTACTTACGAAAAACAGAAACTCTTTCGTTTTAGGAATTTTTCTAAAAAAAATTGTCAACTTCAAAAGTGTATTTTACAATCTGTAAACAAGTCTGATGCTATCTAATCTCTCAATCGCTTTCCCGTATGTGTTTTTAACTGCCACAACAATTAAATTCTTTGTACCAAACTCCGGGTCAAAAATATTTCAGTATTTCCAAAAATACACCATCTAAAATCATACAGCAACTAGAGGTAAAAATGGAGATTATTGGCAGATAACATCGATAGTAAACTTCTTTTACACTGTAATTGGTTAATTTATATGTCTGTTATTAGATCCACCTATAAAAACAATTGCTGGAAAAATTCCCTCGAAATGCCACTCCCCCTCAGGCTACCACATCGAAATATGTAAACAATCGCTATAAAATCGCGTGTTTTAATCGTTTTTTTCACTTCTAATTTGCTAATGATAAGTCGCTTGACAGTATTTAGACGAATAAACATGTTTTCAACGCCATTTAGCAATAAATATCCCGAAAAAACTTCACCTTTCAAACTTTCAATGCTAAGTTATGGGATACTTTTTTGCCGTTATTGGCTTTAAAAATCCTGTTTTTACGCCTTTTATGCTCTAATTGGTCATTTCTATCATGACTGACTCGATATCAACCAATAAGCGTTTTTTCAGCACTGTAACTCAGATCCGCCCACCTCGGTTAGTCGCGCTAATAAAATTTACTCCTTTCGGCGCGCGGGGTACTATTGTACCCCTTTCATTTTCGGTGTGGCTTCATGTCAAAATTTTTTTTTCGGACAATTTTGAACTTTTGCGATCTTCAGTACATCGAAGGAAGGTACTGAGGGCATCATTTTTCCACATTAAAAACATTAAAAAATACAGGCGTTTTAACATGGCGGGGTCCTATATTCCCCCGCGCCCCTAATCACGAGCTGTCAAACCTTCCTCATGGCTCGTTCCGTTTACTCCTAAGTGTTTAGTAAGACCTTTTTTTTTTAAATGGCGATATTTTGCGCCTACAATTCATCTACTTTTTATTTTTTATCACAAAAAAACACTATTTTCCGTTGTTACATTTTTCAAATATTGCCAGAAAGGTTAAAACTCTTACATATAATTGGTCTATAATCGTTTTTTAAAATTCATTTTAAAATCCAAATTCGAAAATCCAGGTATTTATTATTACGTCGGCCTGTGGGAAAAATCCATCGGCAATAAAAAAAAAATGCACGAAGAAAGCGGGTCCAAATCCACATTACGCGCGCCTTCCGAAAGCCACTACCCTCGTTGTCACACGACACGATGTCTTTTAGTTGTGCCGCCGTATAGAAAGTTTCTGATTACTTTACGAACATTATTTTATTTAGATTAAAACTTCGGAGAGTTTACGAAAATATTGTATGGAAACCCCATTGGAGTTAAACGATCGGACGAATTGGAATTAACCGGTTTGATTTAACTCGTAAATTCTTACGCTGGACGATAAAAAAAACGTCTCGGAGTTAACCGGGATCCACCGTACTTGCAATCCCGGTCCTCTACTATCCTATAAAAGAGGTCGCATAGGTTAACCGTCTTTAAAATTATTTGTCTGCGATGTAGTCAAAGATATTATGCACGTCGGATGGGGTTGGAGAGAAGCAGAACGGCCCCTTTGCCGAATTTCAACTCGACGCGGTAGAGGCTCTCGGTCCCCGGTACATGATCGTTCGAATGTAAGATGGCGTCTTCGTGTATATGGCTTGGTTTGCAGTGGCACCAACACAAATGAACACTTTTCATTTTTACAAGAATGAACATTTTTAATTTTTTTCGCCCCGCGGGTCTTTCTTCTCGCTCGCGGCGGAACGGATCGTCCAGGAAAAATTTTCCAGTAGGTCCAGTTCGTGTCATCCTGGCGCAGGGACCACGTCTATCTTCTCAGTTTCAATATGGAATTATGTAAGACGGAAGACGTACGTAGCAGCGCGGACTGGTGGCACATGGTCCTTAGCCAGGAAATCCAGTTTTGTTTGCCATCGGACCTGGACCGTCGACCGCCATAGCGCGCGGAGGCCTACTTGCCAACGGTTCCGATCTCGCTTTTATCGTCGAGCGCCGCCCCGCACGGTGAGAGACTTTGAGAATCTAGCGGGACAAAATTATAATAAAACCAGCAGATGAGCCCGGCGTTGCCCTGGCAAAAGAAAAACAACAAAGATTAAGATGAATAGATTATTTCGTACTTCTAATCCTTCTATTCCAGTAGCCCGGGTCGCCCCATATTAAGCGTTCAAGCAGCAGCGGTGTCATTCCGTGGTATAAATAATAAATTCCTAATACAAATAAAAATAATAATATACTGAATTTCTCATGGTGTACCCTATTAAAACGCAGCCAAAAATGCAAAAAACCGCATCAAATAATAATATACTGATTTTATTGTTAATTTAAATAATAGCTTGGGGCGCTCCTAGTGGCCATTTTTTGCATACAGTGACAGAAAGAAAGAATCCGGTTTTTCAGCTTTGTAAATATAGACTAGCTGTTAACCGCGACTTCGCCCGCGGGTAACTCCATTTATATTCAGTATTTCAACAACCATAGTAATTGTTATATAACACCCACCGCCGAGAATAATGAGAATTGCTGAGAATCAAACGAACTATTTTCAATTTTATAAATTTTCTGGAACGTTTACAATCATTCCATAATCGAACCAATATGCAATAACAAATTCGAATTTAAATCGGTTCGAACATTTGGTTAAAAAATCAAAATACATAAAAATATTTATAACAATGTCTGAAATGTTATCAATTCAATACACCTAAGTACTCAATGAAGACTAAACGTTGTTGAAAACAAAAAATCGCATGTAAAATAGTACAGTAAAATCCGTTCTTCTGGTTAAGACTTAATGCTCTCCCTCTCCCTCCCCGCGGGAGAATTTCGAAAAATCCCTTCTTAGTGTGCGTTTCCATGACGTACCCTAAGGCCAGGAACACACATGCGTAAAATTGTGTGGTAGAAAACTGAATCAGAAATCAGCTTTCAGTTCAGTTTCTGTTTTACGCTTTTATGCCAGAACACACATACGTAAAAATTCTGGCCGAATAGGAAACGCCACTGCCACTAACAGTGCTAATTTTATTAATTTTTTCCTCTCACAGAGGCTATCTATCCCTTTGTATATTACCTTCCATTTTTTCTCCACTTCCTCTGCTATAATATAGAAAATTTTAATTAATAGACTTGTATTCCGAATTCAAATAAAGAACGTGTGATCAAAATACTAGGCCTATATATTGATTCTACTAGACTTACCTGTTATTTGAAATTTAACACCTGTAGCCATCCATAAACGTTGTTTAAATACAGTGTCTTTATACATGATACTGATGTGGTCGAACGAATTCAATAAACTCTATTTTTCCAGACCGTCACAATTGTAAGATAAACCCTCATTGCCGTCATTGTTAGAATAACAACCACGTGTCTACTTTGACGTCCTCTTTATTGGAGGAATTTTGGCGTAGAAATTTTTCGGCGTAAAAAGTAGAGACATGCTCTACTCTATTTTCAGTTCTGTTTCAGCCAAAATTTCAGAAAAATTTTTACGTTTTCTGTTTTATGCTAGATTTTACGTCGAATTTTACGCATGTGTGTTCCTGGCCTAACTGTGTACCAAATTTCACCTCTTTAGGTTCAGTGGTTTGCTCGGGGCGATGATGAATCGGTGACTCAGTCAGTCAGTCAGGACAAGTAATTTTATATATTTAGATTATTGAAATCAAAATTTATTTATAGAAAAAGTCTTAAAACAAAAAATAACGTATAATTTCATCGTCCGTGATATGGTTTTTTGGTTGGTTTCATTAAAACCGTACATCTGCAATGGTACTTAGGAAGTAGTTAGAACAAATGCGTTTTTTAATTCATTTTCGTTTGCTTTTCGCTTATATCTGCCTTGTCTGGCACTACCGTGGCCTCTTTGTTTAAAAATCATTGTCGTCTTGTACATTATTTCTTTTTGGTTAAAATTGCAATATAATACTTCATTTTCTACAATATAAAGTCGTTTTATCCTTAATTAATCTACCAATGATTGTAGATTATATTATAGACTTCGGCTGACCGTATAATAGCGACATTATACGGTCGTCTTCGGGTGGATAACATTTTTTTTGCAGTTTTATTTGTTCGTATACAGAAGTGATTTTTAACCGGTGTGCCACGAGAGGATCGTAGGTGTGCCGCGAAAAATTTCGAAGGTTATAAAATAAACTATTTTGGAATGAAATCCAAAAAACAATAAGTGTAAAATTAAAATCTCTTTAAATTGATTATACGAGTTTTTCGTTGTTATAATGAATAAACGTATACATAATGTAGTAAAAAATATATATTCGTAAACAAAATTATATGAGCCGGATTATTTCATTTTAAATGAAACTTTCTTTAAATCACAAATTTATCTATAACTCTATTTATCTATATGCTCGTATTTAGTTCGAATTAACTTTTTAACTTAGAAATAGCCGGGCATTGGGCAAGTTTCTAATGGCAATTGAAGACCTTATTTTCAAAGTGATATCGCCATTATTTATTTATTTATTTATTAGTTCATGGCATCAACACATTGATAATATGCTTTTCTATAATGCTACAATACGTTTTTTCTTCCGAAACAGGTGTTTCTTTTGTTGAAAAATGTATCAAAAAATTGGTTTTCTTTTTTAAATGTGACGTTTTTCGCTTTGTATTTACAGTAGAGCGTCGATTATCCGAATCAATTCGGGACGGGGGTTGTTCGGAAGATCGATGTTTCGGAGAACCGATTGTGCACGAAAAAATATATTAATTTATCCCATCGTGACATTTTTCTCCGTTGCGTGTCGCTTCGCGTTGAATTTTCGTCGATGTTAAGCCTAACGAAGACTATTGTATCGTTAAAAATTATTTTTTTATTTTGTACGAATAAAATAAATATATTGAAAAATATAAAAACAATAAAAAATTATACTTCAGAAGTTAATTTAGTATCAAAAACGTAAAATATTTGAGTAGCCCAAGACATAGCCAAAGAATGCAGCGCCACAGCACTGGCGAAAATTTAAATTTGCCGACTGGAATTCTTTCGGATGATTGACTTTCGGATAATCGACGCTCTACTGTATTTCCAAACTGTCGCATTTCCATAACAGTCAATTACAAAATGCATACTGGTCATGTGACTATTTCACAGTAATGACTGCTTTCTGAAGTGCCAGTGCTATTGGGTTTGATTGTTCTTAATTTTTCTTTAATAATGGCCACATTTTCTGAAGAAGTTCAAAAAGTATTTACTGTAGTCGATATGTTAGAAAGAGGTTGCGTCCTTATTTTGTACAAATTTTTGTAAGGATAATCCAAACATCAAGAAAAATTAATTTGTTTTGTGATAGTGATGGATGGATGCAGTGCACAAAACAAAAATTACACATTATTAATAATGCTAAGTAAATTTTCAGATATGTATAGTGTAATTTTTGAGATTACATATCCAGTGCAGGGTCACAGTTATTTACCCAAAAATAGGGCCTTTGGAAAGGTAGAAAAACTGTCAAGAAAAACTGAACTGCTTCTTTTACCAGAAGACTACAATAAAATTTTTGAGCGTATAGGACAAATACATGTTCTTGGTAAAAACTGGCAACTTTGGTCTACATTTGCCCATTAAAAGTTGCTTAGTTGCACCAACGAAGTAGAGGAACTGGCTAGATTGGTGTGCCATGAATCTTGTTTCGCTTTTAATGGGCAGATGTACAGGCAGAGAAGAGGGGTCCCTATGGAAAGCCCGCTCTCAGGGATCCTGTGCGAGTTGGTAGTTAGGAGGCTAGAAAGAAGAATTCTTCACAATTTCAAGAAGGATGTCGTTTATTTTAGCAGATATGTTGATGACCTACTTATAATATGGAAAAATAACAGCAGGATTAAGGATTTTATGGTTAAGATCAATGATAATAATGATGACCTTACTCTAAAATTGGAACAGAAGAGTTCATTAGATGTGCATTTTCTAGATTATTAAACCATCCCAAAGCCCATTATATATTCCCTCCCAATCCAAGGATCCATATAAGTATAAAATTGCGGCTTTTCGAGCTTTAATAAGAAAGGCATTTTTGTATTGTGACAGAATCCAAGACAGGATTAAAGAAATAGATAGAATAATGAACGTGGCCCAGACCCTGGGTTACCGAAAATGCACAGTTCTAGGAATGGTTAAGAAGTATGAGACGAACATCAAGAAAAGGTCATCTAAAAGTGTTACCGCTGGAGTCGTGAAATTTACCTATAATGAAAGTATGAATAGCGTTATGAAAGAGGTTGCTGATAAAAAAGGTTCGCGGATACTTATAAAGAGGGCCCCAATTTACACAAAATCCTGACAAATGATAAAGACAATATAAAATCAGAGGAGAAAGCAGGAGTTTATAGAATTCCGTACGAGAATATGGAATTGGATATTAAAAAAGACTATATTGGAGTAACCACCAAGAGATTAGGACTTAGACTCAAGAAACATAGTTATAATGTCAGAAAGGAGTCTAATGCAACAATTTTGTCCCAAATGGCGCAAACACAAGGCTCTGTAGTTTGTTACTTCTAGCTAGTGCCCAGGGCCGGATTAACCCACTTCGGGGACCTAGACCAGGGGTCGGAATTAGCGGCTCTTTGCATAGACGTTTGCGGCTCTTCGGACATAAACTCCAATTTTATTTCACCTCATTTCACCGCAGCCTTATAACTTATGAGTTTATGAGATAGAGCCGCCGAACAAACTTCGACTTGTTCTCCTTCCGCACATGACCACACTCGCGTTGATCAATATGAGTCGCATAAGAGTGGTAGCATTTGAAGTATATCTATATATTGAACGCGTGTCCGTCCATCCGTGTAACGTTATGCCGAAAACAGCCACTAGAGGCGCAACTGTCGTGTGTCGTATTTCGCACATTTTAATTAATATGCGGCTCTCTGGTACTTTTGTTATCATGTTTTCATGACAATTTGGCTCTTCTCACTTGACAAACTGCCGACCCCTGACCTAGACATTTTCTTCTTACCGGGCCCTCTCCTTCTCTCACAAGAAATAGAGCACACAAAAAATATAAAACAATAAATAAAACAAAACTAAATAATGTGAAAAACTAAAACAAATCTTTAAATTTTTATTAATAAAAAATATTTAATATACAACAATAAATTTTAGTTTATCTAGAAAAGTTTGAACAGTTTGTTTATAAATTTTAAAAAATTTATTTTATTAAATGTCTAACATAAGTTGTTATACAATAACAATATTACCTTAAAATATTGTTTAATTTAACCTTTTTGGTTAATCTAATAATACTAGTAAGCCCGGACAGCCCCCTAGTGGGCGTTCTAGTCATTCCGTGATATAAATAATAAATTCATATTACAAATAATAATATAGTAATTTATTGTTAATTTAAATAATAGCTGGAGGCGCCCCTAGTGGCCATTCTAGGCATACTGTTACAGATTACAGATATTCGTAAATGAGACACTGAGAGCACAAATTTTTTTGATGAAGCTAAGTACACACAAAGGGGCAAGGAGTTTCTTAGGAATCCTGCATAGGCAGGTGTCAGGATGCTGAAGAATGCCAGAGATACACAGAAAACACAAGTGGTGAAGTACAGAAGGTTCAAAGATCCGAGCACACCGAAGGAGCAGAGGACGGTTGTCAGTACAGGTCAATGCTATAGCGTCGTTCTGTTAACTTACGCTCTATCGGAGTAGACAGTGGCATGCCGTCATTGGAAGTGCCACTTTCCTCGTATTCTCTAAAAAATGAATAAATAAATATTAATTTTAATTATAAGAAAATAATCACACAATATTTTATTATAATCGCATTATGTATCTTATTACAAATTTCTATACTACATGTGGAAAAAAAATTGCTATTGTATATTAGAATATTAGTGGCCGAGTGGAATCTCCTGTATTTTCAGATTACGAAAAGCCAGATTTGCGCATGCGCTTTACAGAGCACCAACCTCTCCCGGTTTAACCGGTGGAAGCCTACGACCTTGGGTGAAAGCTGTACACATATAAAAATTTCAATTCTATCAAGGACCGGTTCTCGGCTGTTAGCCGCCTGCCCACTAGATATTTCGATTACGTGAATAACGAGTAGATTTATAACTTCACCCAACCGATAAGAATTTACTGGTATGTTTTTACGATAATTCCGTATAGTTGACAGGAGTTAAAAAATCCATTAAAATATTTGATATAGGCCTATTTATTCCGCTCTCCGATTTTATATTACTCACGGATTTCGATGTTAAACCAGTGATATTACATTTCGTACATCCCATCTTTAAGATGATGTAGAAAAAAACGTGTACAATTCTTGTATAATGTTAAAAAATTAACCGTTACTTCGACAGTGTCATTTACAACTAAATTTAATGAATGAGAGAGATGCACCAGGTACAGAAAAAGCTCTAGAATTTATTTTCCTTAAATTTACGATTTATGTATCCGTTGTCATAAAAATTTGTCTTGCCACTCTTTTCCCGAGACTACAAATATTCGAGTACAAAGTAACTGGTTTCGACTTATTTTTACTTAAGAACTAGTTAAATAATTAAGCGATTAGGGAAGTGGGGACGTAAACAAAACCCTGATGAAAGAGCCGGAATTTTACTTACTTAAACAAAAGCCTAACCGGACCAATATCTAGCTGAGTACAGTGGGGACTGATTTCTTCGTAATATTAGATGTAATAAAGATAGAAATTTTTCCAGTTCAATGAAAGTGAGTAAAAGTTGTAAATTTTGGAAATTTCCGTGGACACCTGGTCTTAAAACGAATTACAGTAGTTAGAAAACAAATGACTTTTAAGTTTAACAAATTTAGATTTTTACAGCTATGATGAGAAACGTTTAAAATTTACAACAACCCTGTCGCGTCCTTTGAGATATACTAGTGATGAGACAAAAGAGACATTAACCGGTATCGGCACCCTCGGGATTTGGCAAGCATGCACCGCACCGCACACCTACCAAGACCGTCTCTGATTCCATCCACGAGCCACTGGTAGGGAGCAATTTTAACTAGGTGGATTGTTTTAATATTTAAAAAGTAAAGACTATTTTATGTTATTTTTATGTACGTTTCTTCACAAAACTATATTTATAATTTTCTTTAAAAGTATATTCATACAATTGAATATTTTGTACCAGATATGTATAATTGTATATCATCACACATTTTATTTTAACAAGTAAGTTTTTATAATTTTATTTTTAATTTTAGCCCTTATATTATAGCTAGCAATTTAGAATGTAATTGTGATATCGAAAATTTATTTCAAAAAGTTTTGGCTCGAGACCATATAATGAAAAAGAAAAAATTTGTTCGACATTTTCATGATAAAATTTATGAAGATATAAAATGGCTTTGTGGATGCATAAAAATGCAAAATTTGTTTTGTTGGCCTTGCCTACTATTTTCAAATAAAATTAGTGTGTAGAATGAGATTGGCTTTGACGATTTAAATAATTTGAGTAAAGCTGGCAAAAGACACGAAAATCCTAAATCTCGCATCGATTCTTTCGTAAAATTGAAGCAATTTGGAAATCAAAATAGAATAGAATTTAACATTAGTACACAATATAAAATATATATTGAAAATTATAACAAGATAGTTACGGCTAATAGATATATTTTAATTAGTAGATGTTATCGAAGCGAGAATTGGCATTTAGAGGGCGTATAGAATCTATTAAATCTAATATAAGAGAGTTAATTATATTGAACTTGCTTATTTATTAAGTGCGTTAGATAATCTATTAATTAAAAATACATTTAGAGAAGTCTACGGTTTTTACTGGCTTATCGAACAAACGAATACGAATGGACCGTAGACCATTGCTGACTGATTGCCCCTGGAAATCGGCTTCTTATAGAAACACAGCTTCCCTATCATCAAATGTCACGGCACGCCACTGGTTAAAAAATTTGCTAAGTACTTTAATCAGTTAAAATAGTAATTTTGGTTAGAGGTGTTATGTTGTTTGTTAGTAACTGCATTTCTTAATAGTGGTACCTCAGGATACTAAATTAATCCGTTCCGAAACTGAGATCGTATCATGAAAACGTCGTAAGGTGAATCATTTTTACCGATACGATTACATGTAAAACCAAATGATTCGTCCAACATGAAAAACACTCAAATTAAAGCTAAATAGTACATGATGTCCACTATGAACCTGACATTTGTTTCAATTCCATATCAAAGCGCAAGGCATTAATCAGATGTCATGCATTCCATTAGGTGGAGAAACTGTGGAAGTTGTATAGGTAATTTTTGAAAACCCACCAAAGTGACTGTAGGTGGCGTGGCAGTAGTCAAACACAATGGCTTCTCCACAAGAGCGGCGCAAGTTGTGTAGTGGTACGCTGAAACAAATTCCGTGATTCCAGCAGGATGGTGCCCCTCCACAATGGAGCCTTCATGTTCGATGTTTCCTTGACACAGTTTCCTGATTGTTGGATTGGGCGCGGAGGACCGATACCGTGGCCTCATCGATCGCCCGATATTAAGCCCTTAGACTTTTTCTTTTGGGGATTTGTCAAGGACAATGCTTACACTGGTTTCAAAATTTGTGACCTTCAACATCTTCATGTGCGCATTCACGATGCTGTGGCTGCTGTCACGCCCGAGATGCTTGAAAGAACCTGGCAGGAAATGGAGTATAGACTCAATGTTCTACATGTAACAAAAGGAGCTCATGTAGAGGTTCACTGATGTTTTTAATAAAACTTTTTGAGTTTTTCATCATAAAATGTGCATTACTTTACATCCTTCTTGAACGATAGATTTTTTTCAACAGTTTCAAATGTGTCAGGTTCATGATGGACACCCTGTACATTAAAAAAATAACTAGAGTAAGGAAAAACACTGAAAAATGCGTTTTGTAGTTGTAAATGTGTAAATAACCATAATAGAATAATAATTGATAAAAAAAATGTAGTTTTATTTGCACTTTACCTTTGAGGATAGAAGACGGTGGAGGTGTAAACTGGTGGCGGAGGACAGAGAGAAGGGAAATGATACTAAAACTTAACATAATGTAACAATAACTTAAAAATAACAGAAAAGATTTTTAAAAAATATTGTTCTTTTATATATTTTTTAAAATTTTTATTTATTGCTTTTTTGCTTTCTTTCCTTCACTTCCACCAGCACTTTCACTCACTGGAAAGAGGTCGCTTGGTAAAATATCTATCCAAAGAGGTTTGGCTTTGCCTACTTTTTAAAATGTTTCTAAAATGATTAGGCAAATGTCATTACTCCGAGCAGCATTACGGCCAGTGTGAACCTTTTCGGGATGTTTCTTTTCAATAAAATCAGTCACTTTTTCATAATACCTCAAGATTTCGTTTATCGAGTGAGATCCTTCCACGACGAAGCAAACACGAGGACTGAGACCAATGAATAGAAGTGAATAAAAAATGGCGCTGCGAACTAATGTAACGTCGTATGGTGAGTTTTTTTTTCGTATCGTGGAGCAAAAATATGTTCGAATTTCGTGTCTTATCCTGAAAATTTCGTATGCTGGGGCGTTCGTATCCTGAGGTATCAGTGGTGCCGTACCACTGTACTTCTATGTACATATTTTTATTTTTATATTATTCCGTTGGTTATTTAATTTTTTAATTTGAATTTTGTATTCTATTAATGGAATGCTTTAGTTCCAATTTCGTTCTAAACCTAAGGATGGCCTGTAAATGAGGCTGAAAACGTTTGTTTTTGAAATAAATTACATTTCTCGGCAAAGATAAGGTGTTATTTGTCTGTTTAACTTCATGTTAATTGCTTTTCTGATGTAAATGAAAATTAATTTAAATAACTATTGTAACTTGCTGCTAATTTAAGAAACAACAATACTGTTTTACTTCACTATCTGTCTGTCAAGTTATGGCAACGCAACACTTGGGCGATCTGACTAGAGGGAATGACTTCAGGGAGGACTTTTTAAGGAAAACTGGCTCCTATTTAAGCGTTATAGACGTGGAGAAAACCCGGAAGGGCGAGTGGTCTCCGTTGCCGCTCATAGCGGTGACCAGACCCTAAACACTGGGAAGTTCGGTCGTGGGTTCGCGCCGCGATCGGACAGGCTGGCTGCTTGGAG
This sequence comes from Centruroides sculpturatus, assembly GCF_000671375.1. Lineage (NCBI taxonomy): Eukaryota > Metazoa > Arthropoda > Arachnida > Scorpiones > Buthidae > Centruroides > Centruroides sculpturatus. Next base: position 105,820 of record NW_019385286.1, on the reverse strand, counting down.
TTTTCCGGGTTTTCTCCTTGCCAATAACGACTGAATAGAAGGCCAGTTCCCCATAAAAGTCCTCCCGGAAGGCATTATTTTCCGCGCGCGCGTATAGGCCGTTCGGATACGGCTAGCTCTTCGGTCGCATAGCGATCATAACTATATGTCTAGTCGGAGAAAGAGCCTATAAGAGCTAAAATCTCCATATCAACATCTGAGAAAAAAAAAGAAAAGAAAACCCGGAAAACTCCACGTGTCCAGCCCGTCGTTGCAGGCGCGAACCCACGACCGAACTACCAGTGTTCAGGGAACGGAACCGCTTGGCCACTGGTGAGACTCGAATAGATGTACAGTACTTATTGCGTAAAGTATTGGGAATGGCATAATCGTAATTCAGATAAGTATTCCATATTCCTAACTTTCAACAATTTAGATTCCTTTTTCTATCCAAATTCTTCGATTTTGTGCTTTTTTATTTGCAAAGATGGTAAGCAAACTTAGAAAGTTTAATTGATATAACAAAGCAATCCCGGTCGGCCGAGCGGTCAAGATAGCAGCCTACCGCTCTGGGAGACCGGAATCGAAACCGGCCGGGTCGAAAACACCCCCAGGAATTTTTAGGGGAGAGTGATCCAACCGGATATGTAGACCACCGTCCCTCACCACCCGGTGGCTCCATTGTGGGCCTGGCCGAATCCGTAATGGACTTGCAAAGAGGCCATCTTAGTGCCCACAGAGAAGAGTTTAAAAAAACCTTGGTACGGTAATTTTCACACGTCAGTTTACGCGACGCGGAAAGACGGAACGGCAATTTTTAGCTTACCATTTCCGCATGCGAGTACCAGGGTTTAGGGCAACCCTATCGCACGTCGCAATTAAATTCTGAATGCGTGCGTTGATCGGATTTAAGAACGGGAAAAACGGCGGATACGGGTCTCTCCTAAAACGCCGGACTTAGCAGAGACTCTGAGGATGAAATCTAGATCGTAGTCTCCGCCAGAAAAGTAGACTTAAGGAGGATGCACACATACGACGCGGCAAGGAAAAGCGGTGTCGCAAACGCATCATCACCGCGAGGCAGCACAACCAAACAAGCGGCAATCCGTTTACATTGCGGCCGGATGACCGATCGGTCAAGGTGGCAGCCTACCGCTCTGGGGGACCCGGGTTCGAATCCGAACGGGTCGAAAAATCCCCAGTAATTTTTCGGTGGTGGTCAGTTCGGATATGTCGGACCCCGTCCCTCACCACCTGGCAGCCGCATTGTGGGCCTGGCTGAACCCATAATAAGCCTGCAAAAAGAGGCCCTCTTAGTGCCCACAGGGCAGAGAGTATTAAAAAAAAAATCCGTTTACATTTCGGCGCATGCGTTCAATATTCAAGATGGCGAACGATACCGACAGTGCCGCTATCCACGTGTTTACAAATTTTGTTTTGTACAGCTTGCTTTATTTAGCTACATTTTGGATTACTGTATAGATATTTTCTTGGATGGAGAAAGAACTGGTGTACAAAATACGCTTATTCGTCGAATAAGGTCTCTCGATAAAGAATACTATTTCGAGTAAGATTCAGTTGCTTTACTCTTTGAATTAAATTATATATTATTATTAGTTAAATTTATTATCCTTTCCTCTTTATTCTGATGGTAGTTATCTCAGTTAACGACGTCGAACTTTCCGCCATTAAAACACCATGTGATTGTATTTTCTCACGTGACTACCAGACGAACTGTTATTGGCTGATAGAAACGCGTCTTGGCGGCGGTTGCCGCAAAAGATAAATTCAACCAACTTTTGCGGCGAGAAAAAGTGATGTCATCCTGCCGCTTTTCCTTGTCGCGCCGTATGCGTGCATCCGGCTTTAGAGTGTAATTAGGAATTATAAACCTGTTTTTAAATCCAAGTACACGATTTTGAGTGCGGATGGTATCCGTTGATTATTTCGTATTACTAGACATTAAAAACCGAATATAATCCAATTACTATAAACGGAGATTAATAACTCGGAAGCGATTATTCCCGGATCCGGGAAAAATCGAAGACTCCTCCGACAAAACGTTTAGAGTACCGTAATTTCGCGTTTGCCAAGTTTATTTTTCGAAATTTTAAGTTATCTTTTTTGTCTGGCACTATATAAGAAAATCGCCATGAAAGCGACCGGAAATATTTCGTCCCTTAACTCTTCTTCCCTGCAGAATAAACGTGGCCATAAGGTTTCGTTTATTCGTAGGCGCTTTCGAAACTTTCGCGGACGAAAACGCGCTTCGCGGTCTTCGGGTTAAATTAACGCCCGGGAACCCTCATTCCGCCGATCAGATACTTTCGCACTCCGGAAACACAATCCCCAACAGGGAAAAACGTGGGAAAAATTAACGGAATAAGTTTAAATATGACATTTCTTACCACGGCGACCGGAGACGTCGACTGGTGGTAAAAGCGGGTTGCAGAGCGCGCTTAGCCGTCCGGATAAGGTTAATTTATCCCGGTCCCCCGCAATATTTCGCAAATCCGTTAGACTTTTTGAAAGGGGAAGGAGGCGTATAATTTTCGGCGGAATGGTTTAGCCGAGACTTTTACGCCACCGCGGGTCCAAAGTCGGAGCCGGTAGGCTGTGGAAAGACGATAGAGAGATAAGGCAAAACGAAATTCCAATTTTTTTTTATTTAAATAGGGAATACAGAACGGACACGACATCTCCAAATATATAAACGTTTCGACGTGCGCGGGTCGTTTCCCGCAAAAAGTCGAGTTTCCCGGCGAAAACGGTCGGCCAGGTATTTACAAAACTAAAAAGAAGAATACAAACGGTAAAAGTGGCGACCGGAAAGTCGAGTTTTCTACTTGGAAACGAAATGGAATAATTGCGGCGGAGGAGATGGGCACGAGTCGCGCTTCTCCCACTAACTTCGTGCTCGGTGAATACGACGTGAAAGAGGACTAAGTAGCTAACGCCGTCACTAAAAGACGTCTATGCCCAAAACTAATTAGCCTTTCGTCCGGGCCGGGAACGACCCGCGGAGGTCCAAAGGGCAGACGTCCGAAGTCAGGCAAAGTTCTCTTTCGGGCGTCGTCTACATTTTCCATTACGTTTCGGACCGACCGACTAACGGGCACAACGTTTTCCCGGGACGAGCGAACGGTTAGAAAATAATTGTCGATAGAAATTTCTCGGGTCGTAACTCGTACCGCCTTTTCTTCTCTCCCGGCGTTAACCATCCGTTTCCTTCTTCGCGGCCTTCTTCCTTCCGTCGTCGACGTTTTTACCGTTTCGCCGGTGTCTCCTGTGCGTATATTTACGTCGTCCTCGACCCGGCTTCCGCCTTATTTCACGGAAGCGTAACTGTTAGCCGCCTGTCTAGAGGCTACCCAGGCGGTAAACACGTCCCTGCAACGAAAAAACGTATAAAACTTTAATCCCGCGACCGAAAAATTTTGCCGCCAACCGTGAAATTGTGTGCTAATGCGTCTATTCCAGATTTTCTAACGGCGGGATCCCGTACGAAATCGTCGGACGACCCGGGGCCAGCTACGTAATAAGGAAAGATATTTCGCATTTCGTCGTCCGAACAGAATTACAATTAAATTAGTTTCAGACCTCCCGACGAATTTTTCTGTTCAAAAATAAATTCGTCGGGCGTAAATTAGGCCCGGCGCGTAAAATTCTACTTCTCAGATTTTCTGCCGGAATTGCGTAAAACTCGCTGCCCAGACTTAACAAATAGTTCGTCGGACGTTCTCCGCATTAATGCTTTACTCGCAGGGCAGAAAATCGTTTTTAACAGGAGCAAAATTTCCACCCGGAAGGTCTGCCGCTCGTCGGATTCCATGCATCCAACTGGCTTTTCTGTCACAAAAATTACTTCGTAATTTTGGGACGTAAAGTACAGTACGTATGTTGATGAAATAAAGGTTAACTCTCTTATTGCAGGTGGCGTAATTGTAATTTTCGGTCTCCCTCCACCAAACTAAGAAAAAATGAATATCGTAATTTTTGTTTGTTTGTTTAAAGTTATGGCAAGGCAACACTTGGGCGATCTGCCTAGGGAGGTGCCTTCCGGGAGGTTTTTTGAAGGGAAACGAGCCCCTATTTAGGCGTTAGACGTAGAGAAAACCCGGAAAACTCCACCGTCCGAGCTAGGCGCGAACCCACGACCGAACTCCCAATGTTCAGGGTACGAAGACCGCTTGGCCACTGGTGGGCCTATCGTAATTTTTCCATCATTTTTTTTTCCGTAGAAAACACGCTATTTGATAACAATACATGCAATTTTAATAATATTAATACAGTTATTTACCCTGTATTAATTTTTGGAACGTAACTCCCGTATAACACGGGAGTTACGTTCCCAAAAATTGCCGTTTTATGCGAATCCGTGTTATACGAAACAAAGAACTAGTGCGAAAAGGGGTTAGGTTCCAAAAATTAAAAACCATACTGTTAAATCTTTATTTAAATCGGATTTATTATTCATTTTTTTCATAGGTTCATAGTTTCATAGATTTTTCATACTTATTTATTATTTAAGTAAATATTTTACCAGAGGATTATTCATTTTATATGATGATCTCAGCATGAGCATCATCAACTGGTAATAGTTTTTGGGTGTGTTTATTAATAGCGGTCGCTCTGCAACGGGAGTGCGCTGCTCTTTGTAGGCATTTAAGAATGACGGTGAAAGAAAGATGGCGGCGACCGCACTATCGATAGTATCGTGTGGAGGAATCTATAATTCTAAAATGAGCTTTCAGAGGCAAAAGAAGGGTCCCAATTATAAAATTTAACCATTAAATGGATTATTGTTGAAAGAGCATTCAAAGTAGCCATGAAAACAATTAGAATGCTCGTGCGGAGTTACGCGGAAGTATAAAAGATATGTTACATTTCATGTTGTACGAGGGTTTTACCCAATTCCCGAACCGTGTTAGAGTAAACCTGTGCTATAAAATTTAACCGTGTTATACGGGGGATGTTTCCAATTCTCTAACGGTGTTAGAGTGAATCCGTGCTATAGAAGTGCCGTGTTATACAGGGGATGGTACCAATTCTCGAACCGTGTTAGAGTGAATCCGTGCTATAGAAGTGCCGTGTTATACGGGGGTTACCTGTATATGCTCCTTGTGGTGCGATAGCGAGACAAGGATGACTCTGATCCCCGTAAGAGAAAATAATGACCATCAAATAAAAAAAAATATTAATATAATTTTTAAAAAAATCTAAAAGTGCGACATCTCTAGACTTCAGACTCCCCCTCGCTGCGTGGTTCCATGCCGCCTAGATATGCCGGAGTCGTTATATACACGTACGACTAAATATCCAGATGGCACAAAGAGCTAATTGGTCAGCTGAATGACGTCAACCCACCGAAATAGGAAATGCTGATTGATTATGTTATGTAGGAAGAAGTCATGCCGGAATAAATTTTTTCCTTTAGTTGTCGTAATATGTAGTGAGAATAAAGTGAAAATACATTATAAGGTTTAGCTTGCATATTTTCTTAAATTTATAGGATTAATTTTAAAATGGTTTACTTTTACTTAATAAATTACTAAGATTATTATTTTTATTTCATACTTGATCTTTATGCACCTCTGAATCAAATCATACACAATAGATAATTTTAATAGTGTGATTAGTTCTTTAAATTTAAATATACGTGCACAGATAATAAATAACAGAAAATTTATACTTTGTTACAGATATTTTCATAAAAAGTTCAGAAAAGGATGAAATTTATAATTAATACAAGTCAGAATATTTTTTAAATTTGTCATATGCATTTAATANAGTGCATAGATAATAAATAACAGAAAATTTATACTTTGTTACAGATATTATTCATAAAAAGTTCAGGAAAGGATGAAATTTTTATGATTAAGACAAGTCGGAATATTTTTTTTTAATTTGTCAAATGCATTTAATATAGTTAGATAAAACAATAAAATTATATAATTAACTAATTTTTAACACCTCTGAATGAGGAAATTTTCACAAATTTTGCTTAACAAATTATAAAGTTTAAATGCAAAAGTTATTGAACAATTTTCAATAAAGAATATTCTCCATAGATTACTATCAGAAAATTTTTTTTAATGCTTTATTTAGAATTGACAGTTCTTTCTGTCAATAGACATTTTGTGCTTTTGAATGTCAGTTTCAAAATCTGTTAAGAAACAATACTTTTCAAATTTACAGAAATTTCATATATCCAGTTCCATCATGGATACATCTGTAAATATGTTTAATCAAATTTGTATGACCATTTTTCAAATTAAAAGTATAGAATTCTTATATAAATTATTTAACAACCAATAATACTGTAAGTATTTAAATTCCTTTGAATATAATATGTTTTAAATAAGAATTTCCATACATTTCATCAATGAAATTGTTTATGAATATAAGTATCAGGAAAAAGTAATGTTGTATTTGTCCTGTAATGTTTTCATAGTAAGCTATTTTTTTAACCCTTTATTTTTTGTTAAAATAATATTAGCATACTAATAAATAACCATTTCTAGATGCCTTGTATGTGGTGTATAGTTGTGTAGGAAAATATAAAGTGAAGTGATATCCAGTGTCTATATTTAAGTTTCCACAGGATTTGATTTGAAAAGCAAACCAATGGATTAGAGAATTTAAATAATTTATTTTTTCTACAAAATGTTTTAACAATTATGCATTAAAAAGTATGAATTATATTTAGGTGAAAATATATATTAAATTGTTAACTAATTTTCATTTCCAGTTAGCATATTCTGTTGTAATATTTATATATATAAATTAAATGCAAGTTTCTGTAAGGTTAAAAATACTGTATTGTCTAATAAAGAATAATTTTAACATTAATGTCAATACACACAATCAAGAGTTAGTGAAATTATAAATAAGTGCCTTTTATCAAGTTTTAGAAAAAATGTCTATAACTATAATGTCTGCCTGCTCTCACAACAACAACACAATGTTTAGGCCAGGCATAGCCAACATATGTCCCGCAAGCCGGATCCAGCTCGTCTAACAAATTTATGTGGCCCACGATAAATCTTTCAATATTAGCTACTAAAGTCCGAATAGCACAATGAAAAATTCTGACGCCTAAAATAAAAAAAGGGGGGGTCAACAACTCACTGTGCGTTTAGAGTTCACTGTGCCTTCCATTACAAATCTCGTAAGTACAGCGTAGAATGTTGATAAAGCATGATAATGTGAAAAATGTATCTGTAATCTCTATCTACAATTTAGTCTCTACAGGGTGACACCACAATGAGATCTTGCACCATCTCAAAATCTTCCTAGGGGACAACCTCTGGTTCATCCCATGGAAAAAGTTTACTTTCCAATTCGGCCCGGGGCAAAAACTGTTGGCCATCCCTGGTTTAGGCTAATCGATTTTGGTGGGTTGACATCATTCAGCTGACCAATCAGCGCATTGTGCCATCTGGATATCTAGTCACATGTGTTATATACCAGTCCTACATTCTAGAGTTAATGTATTGGGTGGCTCCTACCTGACACTCCAGTCGCTTTGTGGAGAGAAAAGGCCATTTTATCTATGGTTAGTTTTGCCCTTTTCCAGCAGTTTTGTAATTTTTTTCTATGGTTGTATCGAGAAAAATCTTATTAATAATTAAATTTTATAATTCTGTATACACAAATAAAAGGTGATTTGAAAGATGAGGATGTTGATAAATTAAATTATTTTTTAAATCTTCCTACTTAAAACTGTTATGCTGCTACATATTGTGTATTCCAGTTTTGTACATAATGGTTTGTTTCTGAATATAGTGTATCTATTTAATAAATAAGTGCATTTGCATTTTTCTGTTGTATGACAATATAATTGTGAAAACCATAGTTTATCCTCCTATGCATTTAAACGGCAGTACAAATTTAATACTACATAAACTATACAATTTTACTGTATTTGATACTACAGTGAGAAATAGTTTTGCATTTTTGATGTAGAAAATTACATTTCTTATGATATTTGCATCCAGTCTACTTGGTAGTTTATAAGATATTCTGCACCGTCAAAAGTAGAACACAAATGCAATTTATTGATAGCCTATCTACACCTTTCCTTTGTGTATATCTAAAATACCGGTATTGTAACTTTTTTATACGATACTGGTATTATATTATATCCTATCAATGTCAATATCTATTATTATTTCAGTTCTTGCCATCCTATATTCTATTTGTCAACTTCTAGCTGGTTATTTACCAGTGAATATCACCATAAATAATTAAAATTTTCATTTTTGTAACTCATCCAGAAGTCTATTCCCTCTGTTTTCTTCTAACATTCTATATCTGAATGCCAAAAACTAAATCTTCTACTGAAGTTTAATTCTCCCTTTTCTAATCTGTTCCTAACCTTTCCTGACTCAACTTTTAATTATGCTCTATCTTATTAGCAAACACAATATCAATTGCAAATATCATAGCTCCTTTCTCACTGCATCCTGTAATAATTCATCTAATGTTAATAAAAAAAGATGCAGGCTTAAAGTTAAACCTTGATAAATTCCAAATCCACCCTAAATCCCCTTTTTGTAACACTTCAATCTATCCTAACATTTGGTTTAACATTTCTACACATTTCCATAATTGAATTTACACAATTCTCACCAATCTTCCAAACTCAAAAGATAAAACTTCTTGGGAATAACAAAGGCATCCCATATTAATAATGTATAAATAGGTCTAAAGATAATTTTTTTTTACTATCTTTTCTTCTCAGTTATAAAAACCCCAAAATATTTCAGAATGAACACAAATTGTGAGCAAAAGCAAACCATCTAAAATTTAACATCTAAAATCATGCCTGTGCCAGTAAACAGAATTATTAATGTAAGTGAGTTATGAATAAATAATGTACAAAACTGAATTACATTAGTACTTACAAGCACTCCTTTAAAAAAAGGACAACAGCAATAACTGAATTTAAAAAAATTTGTTTTAAAAATGCTCATGGCGGATTCTGGCAACCCTCGAGTCAAGCTTTGCCACAAAGCGATTACGACACTTGAACCCTCAGAAATATTCATTAAGCTGCATTTTTAGCATTAGAGCTATTGGTAGCCGAGGGACCAATGTATCTATTGACTCTAGTTACGCCACTGCTTACTAACCAATGTTCTGACCAAATGAATTTTCATTTTGTCATACAACAATTTTTATACTACATAAAATTGTAGTTTAGAAATAGAAAAATCTTGCTTATGTTAAATTTAGTTTTGAAAAAATTTAGATCATACAAGATTTTATTGTATTAAATTGAATACTTACCGACAATGAGAAACGACACATTCATTACTGCAATACTCTCTGTCCCAGTCTGGCGAATCAATTGGTGGATTATTACAACCATGTCGGAGACAAGTTTGTAAGGGAGACTGACTAATTGGAAGCTGAGACAAGTTACTGCTTTGTGGTATATGTGGTGGAGATGGCTAAAGAGAAATCATAATTGTGAGTTAAAATTTTCAGTTGTAGAAACTGTTAATATTTTTCATATAGTTATTATAGTAGTACTGTTTATGATAAGTACTACAGACATTATTTGTAGACCCCAGTTTAGGTGCAGTTAGCTTACTAGCTCCCACACAATAACACACACAAATTTCTTGAACTATGCATGAACATTCACACTGAAGCTATATAGTATAATGATATAACTTTTCTATATTTAGTTGAAAATGCCTATACAAATTATTACCAAAACATAAACAAATAAAACTGCAACTAAACCAGGTGGATAAAATGCATAGTCAATGATACTAAAATATACAAGAACTTTAAATAAAAGCAGTGTAACTATTTGATAAATAAATAGTTGTCTTGTCCAATAACATAAAATCATTACTAATATCAAATAATAATTTGCGAACCTAATAATTATTTGGAATAATTAGACATTAACTACATATTTTTCCTTTTACCTAAGTTAAACATAAATACATAATAACCAGTATTTCTCTCATTACAAACATCTACTGTGCAAAAACATACCATTTGCAGCAAATAGTTCAACTTAAGTTTTTCCTCTAGGTAAGTACAATTCAATGTGTACACTATTTGTGGTCTAGAGAACATTGAATCAACACTCAAATACTTTCTATGCTTTTTCATTGTCTCTTTGGAGACTGACTCTATAACTTTTATCATTATTGCTTTCAGTTTCTTATTGTAAGAGATGTCAAAAAATAATGTCCCTAACATAATTCCATAAGAAGTCATGAAGTGAATGAAGTGTTTGTGCTGTCGGTCAATTCCTCCCAATCCATTGATCGAAATATAAGCAAGAAGGTAGAAAGGGCACTTTAAAAAAATGAAGAATAGAACACAACAGAAGCCAATCAGATGCTAGCTGAGGTATGAAGATATCTGGACAAAGAGGGTGATATTGTATGAGAAATATGTGGAAGCACGAAAGGATACAAAATGAGCGGGAAAAAAATATTTGGTGCCAATTTATAAAGGAAAAAGAGATGTGCAGGAATGTGGGAATTACAGAGGGATTAAATTGACGTTGCACTCAATGAAGATCTGGGAGAGAATTGTGAAAGGAAGGAGGCAATTAAAGGTGAGGAGCAGTTTGGTTTTGTGCTGGAAACAGGAACAACAAATGTGCTGTAAAGCAGCTAATGGAAAGGTACTGTACAGAAAGATGCAAGATAGACCTGGAGAAAGCTTAAAATAGGATGCCTAAATAGGAGGTATGGAGATGTATGAGGGTAAACAGAATATCAGAATTGTATGTAAAACCTGTAAAGGAAAAATATAAGGGATCAGTGACTCAAGTAAAGAGTAGTGTAGCTATGACAGAGGGATTCACTATGAGAGATGGACTGCACCAGGGCTCAGCTCTTAGCCCATTCTTATTCGATTTGGTGATGAATGTATTGCTGGAAGATATAAAGAGCAAGGCACTATGAAGTATGCTGTCTGCAGAAGACATTGTATTGTGTGAAATATTCCTAGATAAAGTAGAGAAGCAGCTGGAGGAATGAAGAAATGTGCTGGAAAAGAGAGTCATGAAGATCAGCAGAACAAAGACAGTATATATGACATCTGGTAGAGGGAATGAGAGTTATATATAAAACAAGGATTAAAAGTTAATAACAGCTTCCAAATTTAAGTATCTTGGATCACATGTTGCAAGTGATGGAGGAATGAATGCTGAAATCTAGTGTAGAGTTCAGAGTGGATGACTGAACTGGAAAAAGAACAGTGGGGTGTTTGTGATAAGAAAAAAGCTGCAAAATGAAAAGATTATACAAAACCATGTTAAGATCTGCATCTGATGTACAGTGCTGCGACATGGGAAATTACAAAAGTCCAGGAAAAGATGAAGACAGCTGAGATGAATGACTAGTGTGTGGTGTAATGAAAGACAAAATTAGAATGATTACAAAAGAGGAACAGTCAAGATGAGTCCTATAAGATGCAGGAAAGTAGATTAAGATGGTTTGAACATGTGGAGAGAACCAAGGACTATGTTGGAAAAAGAATTGGGAAGTTGGAAGTGATAGGGAGGAAGAGTAGAAGACTGACACAGAGATGGAGACAAGTTGGCAGAAGATTTGGTGAGAGCTATGCCCTGGATAAAGAGAAGTGGAGAAGACAAAGTAAAGATGGAAATGCTGACTCCATATAAACATGGGAAACAACTAAGACAAAGAAAGAAAGAAAGAAAAAGATTAAATACTATGCATTTGTGTAGTATATAAAGCATACAACGAATTAAAATTAAGTTTTACTTCTACTGTCTATCTTGAAAATTAATAGATACAATTAAGAATAACAACTTAAATAAATTGAAAACTGTACAATATAGAAGACTAAAAAGACTTCAAAAATTGTATTTTTGTATTTAATGTCCATTCACAATCACTGACAGATTTTTTTAAATCTTTATTTTACAAAGAAACTTTGATAAATAGCCAACATCACCAACTTTTAAACAATTTTCATAAGTATAACTGGTGAAGAGCCCATACAGACAAACTGACTCTGCTAATGTTAATTATGCTCTGGTGATTGTAAATTGCTGTTCAGAAGACTTCAAAAAATTATTGTTTTGTATTTAGTCTTCAATACTGTACATTTTTAAAATATACAGCAGAGTCCTGTACAACATGGGGGATATGTTCCAGGCTATAAACATGCATTATCAGACGATTTTATGCAAGTTTAAACCCAGGCCTAGAAGAAGTAAAAGTATACAGATGACAAAATTAAAAAACATATTATTAAATTAAATTTAAAAACATGAATTTAAAGAAAAATCATATCTGGACAACAAAATTAGAATTTTGTATGAGTACTAGTCAAATGTTTTCATTCTATTAGACAAATTCATGTTATAGGGGAGTACATTATATGAGAGTTCACTGTATTTCATCCTGGAGTTTTTAATCTTTGTTAAAGAAATTTGTTTTTTATGTTAATATGTATTTCAATTAAAAAGATGCAACATTTAAATAAAATATTTATTTCTAGATTTGTAAATTCTAAAAAAATTATTTTGTAACTATAATAAATTGCTGATAATTTTACTTCATTTTGTTAAATTACACCATATTGATATACAGTGAATACATATCAAACAGCACATTATTTTTGTTCAAAAATTTACTGACTTCATAAAAATTTTCCCTTATGTAAACTGATACTGATTCAATTAGAAAAATGAAATGAAGATAAAAATTTACTTACTGAATTCACCATATTTTGTGTATATGGAGAATTAGCAATTGACTGATTCAAGTTGTTATTGTTATTTTGAACTGCTTGCATTACTTGTGACGACTGCATCAGTGGTGGAGACGAGATTTGTTGTGTCATATTCGATGTTGACACATCCATCATATTGGTCTGAACCATGGGTGAGCTCTGATGAATGGCTGCAGTAGGTGATATTGGCTAAAAATGAAAATTTTTATTGAATAAATTTGGGTTAAAGTTGTTAATAAACACCCAGTTTTACACCTTTCTTAAAATTTACTTTCAGACAAAAAAAATAATCCTAATGCAAACTTTATATTAGCTAAATTTTTTTCTCATTATACTAGATAAAATATTTTCAATTTTATATAAATTATACTAGATAAAATGCAAATCATCATCATCATCATCATATAAATTAAAATGTCAAATTTTAAGTTATCTTATTGTTTCAAACGTCATAATTCAGATTTAAATCATAAGACATACTATTTATAAAATATAAATCATTAACTTGTTCTCTTTAAAATATAACCTAATACCATGCAAATTTTTTGAGCTATAATTCTGTCACTTTTTAATTTAATAAATAATAATTAATTAACCCCCTTCATGCCCAAGCTCGAGTCAGACTCGAGCGTGGTCCTTAGCATTCCAAAAAACCAGTCCTTAAAGCCATTTTTGAAAAAAATTTTTTTATGTTTTTTAAGTCTCCAATTTTTTTCAAAATTTTTTTCCTGCACGAAAAAATTTTATCACGATTTTAATGACGCGTAATTAACAATTAATTGTTTTTTAATGGGAGTTTTTTATCAAATTTCATTCATGGTTCCTAAGTTGTAGTGCACGGATTTGACTTCGGTAAAGTTATTTAAAGCTAATTTTTTATGCCAAAAACGACCTCCAAAAGTTTTTAATTTTTTTTAATTAATAGATTTTATTTTATATAAATTTAATTAATTAGGGGGGGTCGGAAATTGCAATTAAAATTTTAATTTTTTAAAAATATTAAAAAATATAGGCCTAGTTTGTAGTCACCCTACTTTAAACCCTTGTCCTCCCGAGACGTCTATGAGAATGCCCCAGGAAATCCGACTCCAGCTGTTCTCAAGGTCATCCAGCTGTGTAAACAATGACTCATTGGTGTTAAATTTTGCAGAAAGGCCAGACAAAGGAACTTAAACTTGGCAGCTCTTTCTTCAAAATTAACGCATTTCTTTCGTTTTTTTTTTTTCAGTTTTAATTATGATTAATAGAATTTTGCTTAATTATGCTTAATTTTTAATTATGCTTAATTAAAAATTCTATAAAAAGTGGGCGGGTCAGAAGGGTTAAAATAACATGCTGTCTGAGGCTTTTTTGCTGGGGTTGTATATTGCTGTTGATATATGTTATTCTTTGTTTTGTAGGTTTTAAGATATGATCACTGTCACTCTTTTTAGTAAATAATAACTATTACCTTACTAACATAAGTGTCAATCTCTAACTTTGACTGTTTCAAAACTTTTGTATGGGACTGTATATGGAAGATTAATTGTTCTTGTACAAGAAATTATGTTACATAACAAAATTAATTAGAAAGTTCAATTATAAAATATTTTAAATTCAAATAAATAAAATTAAGAAAGCCTTACCATAGCCCATACCTGGCTTGTTACGACAGATGAATGCGGCGGTGAAACGGCATTCATCGTAGTCATAACCGGAGAAGGTGCATTTTCCATCAATGACGAAAGCAAAGGAGACTTCTTCTGAATTGGAGAAAGATTTTGTCCTCTATCCGGAGATGATGAAGCTCCAGAAGAGACAGTACTATTAGGACTAGTCATAGAGCCATACAGTGAATCAGACTGATCTGCAGCAGCCTGCTGAAACAAATCCAGATAAAAAGAAAATTATAATTTAAATTTAAGTTATTAAATAGGACTATTAATTTTAAGATAGCACACTCTCGCTATTCTGAAACAGGGCTGATCCAAATTCTGCTTAATCCAATCCAGTTCAATTTAGTTAGCTTTCTTGCTAAATGTTCCAGCCAACAACAAAAATAAAATCAGATTATCTATTCAAAACATAATTCATAAAATTAAAACAAATTTTTAAACCAGATTTGATATAGAAGTTTTTAAAATGCAAGTATTTATTTATAGTGCTTTTTTATTTCCTTTTCTCTGTATGTAGCTTCACTAATCAAAATGATTCCTTATAATAATTAGTTTGAATCAGCGAGATTGTATTATACATATTTCTAAATAATAAATAATAATAGTATCTATTCAAAACATAATTCATAAAATTAAAACAAATTTTTAAACCAGATTTGATATAGAAGTTTTTAAAATGCAAGTATTTATTTATAGTGCTTTTTTATTTCCTTTTCTCTGTATGTAGCTTCACTAATCAAAATGATTCCTTATAATAATTAGTTTGAATCAGCGAGATTGTATTATACATATTTCTAAATAATAAATAATAATAGTAAGTATAGAAATACAGTATAGAAAGTAAATTACACAATATAAAAAAATAAAGTTCCAAACTTTCCATTTGATTTGTGTATTGACTTCAATGGAATGCTATGCTTTTATGCTTTTAATCTTAATTATTTATCAACTTTCTTCACTATATTATAGTACAAGAAAAATTTAAACTTTCATACTCAGATGTTATAAACAGAATTTTTATTACATTTTTCATTATGTTTTTCCCTAACACATTTTATCAAATAAATTATCATAAATTAATTATAATAATTTAAATTTAATATGTTCATTATATAGAAAGATATCTAAAATAATTGTTAGGTACAAAAATAAACATATCTCTAAAAATAAACCACATATTGTAAATAACAAATGTGACCTTATAAAAATTCACAATATTAATTATTTAACATTTTTGAAATCACTTTGTTTCATTTTCAGAATACATCCAATTGTAAAAGTTCTAGAAATAAATTAAAAAGACATAACATTTAAATATCATTAATGTTCAATCTTAAAGTAATATCAATTTTGACAAATTGTTTTAACTAGAAATTGTTGACCAGAAATATAAATATTTTAATTTTGTAATGGGTTAAAAGTTTATTTAGATACAAAATTTATTAAAGAGCAAAAAAAAAATTAAATGATGATAAGATATATAAAAATTTTTTCAAAGTTATGAAAATTAAAAATTAAACCTTTTCATTTAATTTTTTAAAAAGAGTAAAAAGAATCCTTTTTTAAGTTTTTATTTTTTAGGTATTTTCAAAACATTTTGCATACAAATAAATCAATAATTTTTTTATTGTCATATGTTTACAATTCTATGTAATTTTGACCAATTGATAAAATTTTAAATTGCTTTTATAGAGTTCAGATTTTTTAAAACTAACTACAGGTATACCTCGACTTACGTCGTTTCAAGTTACGTCGTTCCGATTATACACCATTTGTCAAAAAAGTATATGGAAAAATAAAAATCAGGTTTAAGTCATTTTATTCGACTTTACTTCTGTCCGCCACAAATATTGAAGTCATAATATCACTAGAAAAATGTTTAAAGCACATAAAATCATATTATAATATATACATTTACAAGTATATACTGTATTTACAGTACATGCATTCGTAAATTTAAATTACTTTTTTCTGTACTATTTTAAAACTAAAATTTATTTGTTTGTAAGCTTAAAATAGATCCTTATTAACCATATATTATTAAAAATGCATTAATAAATAAAATACAGAACGGGAATTGGTAATTTATGGTTTGGCCTAGTGGCAAGTAGATTCGTAGACAAGTAAATTCAACTTACGTCGTTTTTCGACTTAAGTCGTTCTCCTGGAACCAATTACCGACGTAAGGCGAGGTATACCTGTACTACTAAAATTTTAAAAATTGTTTGTATTTTAAAGTCAAGTGTTGGCCTTCAAAAACATTATTAGAAGTCATGTCGTCTTAAAGTTGTTTTTCTTAATTGTTTTACATAGAAAATAAAACAAAACGTAAACCTTCTTATGTTTGTGTAATTTAAATAAACATAAATGCTCCCTTTAATTAAAGACTTCCTTTTTATTATGGTAAATACAACTTAACACTTTTGCCTCATCAATTTCAATTTCAAACTGAAAATAAAGAACTTAAAGAGTAATGAGAAGCTAAACAAATTTGGATGACTAATTTAATTGAACTAAATATATACAAACATATAATCAGAAAAAGAGAAATACGCTAGGCCTGGGGTCAATAACCTGTAGCACACAGGACAATTTTTGGTGATACTCTGAATAGAAATGTAGTGAAAATTATAATTTAATTATTAATTACATATTTAAATGAAAACCATAGTTCATCATACATTATGATACATTAAAAAGCAAACTCTTGCTTATATATTTATATTACAGTACATGCACTTATGCTCTATGTCACCATCTATGTGTTGTGTATGCACTTCACATATAAGAACATAATTCAATTAACAATGTAACTTCAAATTACATATTTTTGAAGTCTATTACTAACTATTAATAATTGGTGAACTGGACTAATTTTGATAATATATATAACAAACTTGATAGAATTATGTCAGCACCCAGAATAACACTATAATTTAGGTTTGGCATAACACTGCCATGATCTCTTAATCCTATGGTCTGTCAACTCCACCTTTTTACTTTCAACTTGTTCTCAAGCTCTGACAGATGGTGCTAACAACAACAAACTATGTACAGTACAACATGCACAGGTGCTTGTTAACATACCTGAATTTTATCTTCAATTAGTATTTATTTATAAGATATTTGAGATTGTTTCTTTACTGGTTGATTTAAGCAAAGAGAAGCTACAGTGTAATGACAAGTACTTCTTAAGTTTTATAATTTTCATAAAATTAGGTAACAATTTATTGAACATGTGATAACTTTTGAGCATTTTTAGTAGTAACTTTCAATCTTAAAACAAATTTTTTCCCTTGTAAAAAATGAAGCCAGCAAATGATGTAGAAATGAATAATTTTAGCCATTAGTAAAGTTCTGTGTGAAGTTGAGTTCACAGCAAGCTGTTCAAGCAACCATCATGCAAAACCTCATTATCATAAAGTACACATTTATCTGTTGTAAATTACACAAAGATTTTGAAATAATGAATTATAAAATCATAAGCAATTTATGTAATGCCTCTATTGGATGGCATAAAAATCCCTTTGACTTTATATGTGTTAATGCACTTCTGGCAGTGCGAAGATCTTCGTTGATAATAGCATCTAAAATTAAGCAGACAACATATAGAAAACATTTCCCTGTATGTTGTTTGTGTGTTATCTATTATATGGTGATATCTATTGTATAATAGTGCAGAGCAGTGAACTATAACAAGGACTCAGCAGAAACACAATTATTAATGTGACAATAATGAGAAATTTACAATACAAATTTGTGATTTTTATAGTTATTATTTTTAAATGTCAATATTAACTGTATAATATTATGGCAGTTTTATCATCTTTATCATACTTAATTAATAACTACTAATGTACACTTATGTGTTATCTATACTAATATTATAAAGAGGTAATGTTTGTAAGTAAGTTTGGATGTAGCGAATAATCTCCGAAACTACTCATCAAATTTGAAAAATTCTTTCGCCAATATTTAGAATGGATCTTCAGGGTGGACATAGGCTGTATATTATTCCGTTAAGTGTTCATATAAATTAAAAGATATAATCTAGGTTAAGGCTTTTATGTCCAACAAATGGCGCTAAGAGTACGACACCCTAAGTTTGCTTTTCTGTGAGGCATTATGCTTTTCTGTGAAAATGAACTTAAAACAGATCATCTTCTATCTATCTACATAAATAAAAATGTAATGTTCGTTTGTTCCTACCGATTCCTTTGAAATTTTGACACAATGCTGCATTTGAATACGCAC
>NW_019385286.1:71766-83589 GCF_000671375.1 Centruroides sculpturatus | reverse complement strand
AAACTAATAAGTAGGTTTAAAATTAATAAATACAAATGTATTCTGACAGTTTATGAGTTAATTATACTTTCTATTTGCAAAATTTCCTCAACCTTAACATAAAATAAGAAAAAAGTGAACTTTTAAGAAATTTGCAGGATTTCCCTGGTTAAAAAAACAACTGGGATCCCAATTGAGAAATCCTATTTCGAAATATTTTTCTTATCCAAATTCTTCACTTTATTTGCAATGAGATCATGAAGAAACTTAGAAAGTTTAGTCAACATAACAAAGCAATCACCGGCGCACTGCTCACATTATATTACTGCAGTGGCCATTTATACTTACAATTGGCTGGCAACATGCATTTTGTTCGTATGGTAATTTCCACACGCAACACTGAAAGAAGACCAAACCAAATGTTTCTGCATGTTAGTACTAGGCTTTAGGTGTAAGAAGATTTCCCGATGTTAATCCCTTGCAATATTATTCCCTTTTACAGAATTGTCCCTATTTCGATAAGGATTTAAAATTAGAAGCCTAGCACGAGGCAAAGGAAAGTAGCCACATTAAAATCATATTTATAAGTACAGACTTTTAAAATTAAAATTTTTCTTATGAGAAAAAGTTGTAGACTTCAGTAGAAATCCAGATAAGTGGTCGATTTCCAAACCCAGCAAAGAAGAGGTGTTGGCGAAGTAAAAATCTGTCCCCTGACCCAGAAACCCGCTGCTTCCTGGCAATTATTAATTTATTTGGACTGACAAACCGATCATTGCTTTGTCCAGCAGCCTGGAATCTGCATTCCCTTCCACATGGCTTTGCATGGCAAACAAGACTCCCACTGGTCATATATATATATTATATAGGGTTGTTCAGAAAGTTAGTTAGTTTTTTCCCACAAAAAAAATTTTCTGATAATACAGGCGATTCCGTTTAATTAGGCCACCAGTTAATCAGGGCAGCTGCTTTATTGGGCCAAATCTCAAAGAACAGAAACCAAACTAATAAATTAATACATAATTTAATCACTTAATTGAAACAACTTTTCGCTTAATTGGGACAGTAGCAGAAAAGGAATTTAGCAATTTTTGATATATTTTAGGGATCTTCTGAAAATATGTAGACTAATGTCATGTAGGCCTGACAATTGGCAGAGACAAAGCAATTTTGTCTTTCCCTCAGGCAGTTCAGTTTTTCCAGAGGGAGTCAGCATAGTGGGACATATCACAAGGGCATCCTTCTGAGATGGACCCGAATGTGAGCTACTGACCCTACTCTGGATTGGACCAGACGATCCCTTTAAAAGCAAAGGACAATTTTTTTAAGGTCTCTTGACTGAGTTGGAAGATAGCTAGAGTTCCCTTGGAAGGTATTGTGTGCATAATTAATTCTAGATTAGGACATCAGCCATCTTATTGTTGAGACCAGCATCCGGAGCTGGCAGATTCTATGGATGCTTCCGTTGAAGTGGCCATTCTCCAAGTAAAGGAAATTGTGCTCAAAGGAAGACTGTACAGTGACTTTTGGACTAGTTGGAATGTGTTCTAACTAAAAAAGGAGAAAGGAAAAATCATTTGATCAGGAACGAATTAAATGGTCAACTCTTGTGTAAGTCACTACTAATACTGTATTTGGCAACACTAGCATAATGCAAATCAGTTACCTATCATTGTGAGTCTGGCAAATTTATAGTACAAATATTTTCTGTATTTTGGTTTAATAAAGCATTAAAATAGATACCTAATTATTATTTTTTACCTACTTACTTATTTACCTATATATTTCATATATATTATTTTAGAATTTATTATTAGTTTGTTTAATTGGGGCAGCTGCTTAATTGGGCCAAAATGGATTAGTCCCAACATGTCCCAATTAAATGGAATCGACTGTATATGAATATTTTATTTAATTATATATTGACCATTTTGGTCCAATACCTTTTACCATATTTTTGGTAGTAGCATGATTCCATGCTCATAAAAGTTCTGATCTTTGCTTACAAAAAACTGATCCAAGTGATTTTTGATATCCTCATTTGAAGTAAATGTTTTACCATTTAAAAAATTTTGTAAAGACCAGAACAAGTAATAATCTGAGGATGTTAGATCTGGCAAATATGGTGGGTGTGGTAGCTCATTCCATCCAAGCTGTAACAGCTTCTGACAGTTACCAAACTTGTGTGAGGTCTGGCATCATCATGGTGAAACATTACACTTTTTCTGTTTGATGGTATCACTCAATTCATCCAGTTGATGGCAGTATACTTCTGAATCAATTGTGGAATTGTCTGATAGATCATTGAATAAAACAATTCCCTTAAAATCCCACCAAACAGAGAGCATCACTTTCTTTTGATAAATATCGGCTTTTGAAGTGCTTTGAGCCAGCTCATCTCTTCTACTCAGTCATCACTTATGTTTGTCATTGTTATAAACAATCTATTTTTTATAACCAGTTACGATTCATTTCAAAAATGGGTCATTTTCTTGATGTTTGAGAAGCAAATCACAGATGTCAATGTGACAAAGCAAATCTCTTTCTTTAAGAATGTTTTCTTATGGAACCCATATATCAAGCTTTGAAACGAAACTAAGTTGTTTCAACTGATCATAAACAGTTGAATTTAACAAATTTAATCTCATAGCAATTTCTCGTGTTGTTATTCGGAAGTTTGATTCAATCAATACCTTTATTTTGTCTTCATTGGCTTCAACTGACCTTCCAAAACACAGTGCATTTTCAAAATCAAAACTGTTGGAAAGAAATTTTGAGAACCAGTTTTGGCTTTGTTGTTCTGTCAACACATCTCCATACATGTTACATAATTTTCTTCTGGCTTAAACAGCATTCTTACATTTTTGGTAATAAAAAAAAAGCAAAATATACTGAAAATGCTACTTTTCAATTTTCCATATTTGATGGGACAAAAAAAAAATAAAATTTGCAAAAACTCAAAATTTCTTTTACAAATAAGCCTTGAAATACCTACCACCTGTCAAAATATATAACAATAATATGATTTAGAATGAAATTGGCAGGTAAAAATACAACTAATTCCTCTGGTGGTAAAAAAACAAAATTACTTTCTGAACAACCCAATAGCTGAATATGAACCAAGATGTATTTCTATTAAAGTAAACTTCTAGATTTGTTTCATCTGAGAGAGCATTTACAATTTACATTAATACCATTATAACTCATGTTCCTGTATGCCAAATTTATATACCCATAAATTGTATCCATAAATCTGGCATACAGGGAAAAGAATGTGCCTGTCATGAACTCATATGAAGCCAGGGAGATAGAGTGAGATACATCTTTACCACTTGCAATTTTTTTTGGAAGGGAACAAATGAAATACATAAAATGTTTCTTCATTAATGAAAAGCAGTCTTAAAGATTTTATTTTTTTGTTAGTAAAAATAACACTGATTTACAACTATATCATTTGTATCGTTAATATTTTCTAATGCACACAAATGATTAGAATAGTTTTAATACTTTAAAATTTCATGAACTGATAAAAGTATTTTAACAATTTACAAAAAACCTTTATTTTATTATTATTAGATATTATATTTTATACTAAAATAGTTTATACAGGAAACCCTTGTTAATTTGAACTCGGATTATTCAAAATCACGTTAGTTCATAAACATACTTTTGTCCTGACTGGGGATATAGAAATTTACATGTTAAAAAATTTGATTAGTTTGAAATATGACTACTTCAAAATTCAAAGTGAAAATTATATCCAAACTATGATATGCATATGTTAACTGGTTTGTTTAAATGGAAATGCCTCCATGCTATAAGAGAACAATGAACAAAGAATAACTCTAATCTGGTCAATATGGCTTTGCTTTTACAGTAATACATTTTCAAGTGTTGTCTTGACCACAAAATATCCTTTTTCTCTTATCTCATAAAATATGACTGGTTTTCAGGATAGTGACAATGAGCTACTAGTAGCAAATTGAGATATTTGAAGGGCTCTAGGCTACTATGTTTGGGCGTCTTACTACTTTTTGGGCTACTTTAAAATAAGTTGGGCTACATTTTGAGGAATTGTCTTTACTTTTTATAAAACCTATCTGCCAACCTGCGAGGTTCTCACCGGACATGTGCTGTTTACCTTCACATTTATGTTGTTGTTATTAATTAACAAAAACAGAGTGCTGTATAACTATCCATATTCCATATCCTTAATAAATTATATCAGTTACATGGCATTTAGCTATAATAGTTGCATTGATACTTCAAAGTTGCAAATAGTTTGTCCCCTAAATTTCAAACTAATGAAGATTTCCTGTAAATGAATTTCAAAATGTTATACTGGATTACCTTTGACACCAAACTGGCACGATAGGCAGCCAATGCTTTCAAATATTCTTTTTTGGCAGCTTCAGTTTTCTTTTTATATACCTGAAAAATTATAACATATTCTTAAAAATGTATTTCTAAAATATATCTATAAAATTTATTATTGCATATACAGATAGACACCAATAACTTAAACAGTATACTTTACAAATTTAACCATTACATTCCAGATTTATTACAAGCCATAACTTGACTTACCATTACTTATCCAGCCAAATTTGTTCTAAAGGTAAATAAACTCCATGTCTTTAGAACAAACTTTACTAGAACTTTATAAACTGAACTTAACAAGCTTTATAAAATACAAGGTTAAAAATTCTAAACAGAAAAGTTTAATAACAAAAATTGTCCGTAGAGAAACGTTGTTAAAATTTTCAATTACATTAATTTCTATCATCATCATCATCGTTATCGACAAATCATTAGAAAACAACTTCTGTCTGATCATTCTTTTTGTCTTCCTCCAATAAGGATACATGTTTTGTAGGAGTTTTAATCATTATATAAACATCAGCCACTATACAATAAGTGTGCTGGCAATCAAGTTTACAAACCAACACTCAAATCAACAGTCATATTTGGTCAGCCAAGCAATGCAAACATGGCCAATTCATTTAGAAATCATCAATCAATACAATTTTACAGCAAATTTAAAAACTGTCCAAAAGAAATGAGTCCTTTTGGCAATTTTGAAGTTTGCCATTGTCTGATCCGTTCGACATTCTGCACAACCATTGGCTTTCCAAAACACCAAAGATAATGTCAGTGACTTCCACTCTGATCTGGCAAACAAAAATCACAGAATTCTACACCAAAGCATTGACAACTACCTGACACATCTGAGCTTTGCAAAGGAATTCATTAACAATATTCCATACAAGATTTATTGTCAGCTGATCCAAGAAAAGATCACCAATGAAAGTTATTCAGTCTTCATGTAAATAATATAATTAAATCATTTACTGCCTTATTTTTAAATAACTCAGTTCATAGAAAAGCATAGAATTCTAAAATCTCTCAATTTTCCCGTAATTATTCAAAGTTAGGAATATTCAGTTGAACGCAATTACACTCTCACTCCTCTCAATTTACGGAATCTTTTCTGCAAAATTCACCTCCATATAATTTAAAACTCAAATGTCAAGAGTTTCTGCTTTATCAAAAGGAAAAAACAGAAACAAAAAATTATGACTCAATATTTAATTTAGAGCAATAAAGTTACCATTAAGCTACTAAATAAAAAAAAATCCCACAAGAAATTGCTTAACTGTCCCAGCAACATTTAAAACTGCATGTGTGGCACCACCCATTACAATATTTTATTAAAAGATTTATTTTTAATTATTGTAAAATGACAAAAAGCCTATTTTTGAGAGTAGGAATGGGTTTTATAATAAGAATTGTAAATGTAGTAATAAGGAGTGAAATTGTCATTAAGTCTGACCCTATCTCAAGACTGAGGTAGGGTCGGACTTAATGACCCTCTCTATCTCCCCATTCCCTTGACCTTCAATCACCAAAATTTAATAGCAGCATTGATCGCCTAATACAGAAACTTCCCTGCAAAACTTTTTAAAATTTTCGACAAAAAGCACGAGAGTTTATTATTAGCCAGGTCCATCAAAGCCATAATTCAACTCTGACTATTTATTCATTGTGCCCATGCAAAATGACCAGTTTGAATATTTCTGTACTTAGTCATTCTACCGGGACCTAAAATTTTTTAAACAAGTTTTTGTTTTAGATTTCCACTTGAGGCAAGAAGGCCTTAACGCTGTAGCTGAGAGCGGGAGCAACTCTGGTCTTGCATTGTCAACATAAAAGTAGTCAGCCATAAATACAGCATAACTCTTGGCATTTCAGTGCATCCAACTAATTTGTAAGACAGGTTTGACCAAATATTTTATAGTAAAAGAGTCATTCTAAGTTAAGAGGTACTTTTGACGTTCATTATAAAAAAATCACATTTTTTTTCGAAAATTTGTTCAAAATAACATTAGCATCTTTCAAAACTCACCATTGTCTTTATGGTCACATAAATTCATTACTTAAATGTACTTAATTTAGTCACAATAGTACCTCAAACACGAAAAACATATCTCCCCTGGTCTGTCCCCTAACTGATTCTGTTCGTGTATCAGTATTTTAAAAACATAGAAATCTAATAAAATATCAAAATCATTCATTTTAAAAAAATAGGATAAGTAAATTATTATAATCTAACAAGTAAAATTATGTAATATTTCTTTTTCATAAAAAATATTTACGCCTACATTTGTCCCACATATTTTGCATCTCGTCCCCTGGCTTTTTGTATTCCTTAAAAAATGGCGTTTGTTTACTTTGTCGCAAGAAGTTGTGACCTTGAGCACATTTCATTGGATGTGAAGTTAGCAGCAAGCATCGCACAAGCTAGCTGAGCAGCCATTTCATCAGTCATTTCGGTAATGTCACTCTGTGAGTACGGTTGTGAACGAGTGAATGTGATCTCTCCACTGGTAAGTTTTATTTGTGATTATTTGCCTAAAGACTTCATTTTATTTGTATATTTACTGTTATTTGTGCATAAATTCTCATATTTCTTTGTTAATTACATACGATAAATACTGTTACGATTATTTCTGTTTTCTAACGAAAACTTATCTCCCGTCTCTTAAGATTCCTGGGGAAAGATTTTATGTCCAGGGGAGATATAAAAATGTCAGATCAGAATATTTTTATCGATAACACATGAACTGTCGTTACGTAATTTAATCAATATACATTTTTATTCTCTTAGCCTATCTCACACATTTAATTATAGTATAAGGGTAAATCAAATGAAAACAGAACAGTGGTCATAATTCGGTGTATGTGTATGTGAGTGTAACAAAACTGTGTGTAGATGTAGAGCGGGAGGTGAAAGAGGAGAAACCCTATTGAAAAATGGACTCACTCTTGGTAAGCACATGCAACCACATGGTATGAGCTGGCGGTCGGTCTGGAGTGTCATCCGGCAGGCAATCAGTCTGCATCATGTTTGCGACTAAAGAAGAGCAACATGGTGTTATTCATTTTTTAGCAGCAGAGGGTGTTAGAATGTGTGTTCTCCATACACTGGAGAACACACATTCATTGTCCTCTGGAGTGCTTTTGCTCCACAACAATGCACGGCCACATACGGCCACTCTCACACTAAGCATGCTTGCGAAGTTTCGGTGGAGAGTCGATGATTTCAATCGAACAGCGAAGTCACGGACACCGTTCAAAACTGGTTTCAATCTCAGCCAAACTTTTTCTACGAACAAGGTATTCACTGCTTGGTGCAACAGTGGGACAAGTGCTTATGTAATTTTGGTGATTACATTTGAAAATAAATAATGGCTACTGTTCCATTTTCATTTGACCCACCCTAATATAATACGTCTTTTACGGAATATGGTAGCAAGAATAAAAATGAATGTGAAGAATGCCTAGAAAAAAAACATGTAGCGGAAAGATTAAGGTCCCAATGCATAAAAAAATGACCCCGTCAAATATGCACAACAAAAAGTTAAAGAACATGAAAAGTATCAAGAGAAGAAAGAAAAAGAAATTGTTAAGACTGTGAACCAAATGACCCCCCAGAACAGCAAAAAGCTAGAAAATTG
Source organism: Centruroides sculpturatus (assembly GCF_000671375.1). NCBI lineage: Eukaryota > Metazoa > Arthropoda > Arachnida > Scorpiones > Buthidae > Centruroides > Centruroides sculpturatus. The sequence continues at coordinate 75,592 of NW_019385286.1, read as the reverse complement.
TGGAGAGAAAAAGCGAAGAATTGTAGACGTCGTTTAGCACTTCAAGTCATAACTAATGTCTCCGTAACCCTTCATAGTTCGGATAATGAAGACCCACTGCTACTACCACCTCCTCGGAATGAAGATACTAACAGGCGCACGAGCAGCACAGCAGAAGTCTATTCGTGCGAGGAAGGCAAGAAACTTGATAATCAAAACACAGGTGGCTGAAATAGTTAAACTTAAGACTAAAGTACAATATTACAAATGCAATGTTACAAAAAATGCCTACAACAAATAACAAAACAATCTCCAGTGCACACACCAAATACCAAAGTGAATGCACTAGTAGATTCACTAACTGTAAGTGATACAGAAACCATAAAGAAAAAGCTGGTGTATAGTGAAGTTGTATCTCAACAACTAAAAGACAATTTTTCAAGTCTCTCGACTGAAAAAGAGAAAAGATTTTTTAAGAGAATGATAAGCGGAAAACTAGTAAAAAAAAATACAATGTTTTAGAAACAGAAAAGATAATGAAACCTTTGAAGAATGTAAGTCGAAAGTTAAGATTCTTAAGAATATTATATGTGAACTTTTGGTTTGAACCAAAAGTTCACATATAATTGGAGCCTCCTGCCCCTAAGCTTCCCATATCTGGTCTTGAATTTCATCTATCTGACTCTGTACTTCAGATTAAGGAAAGATGAATGGACAGACAAACAATAGTGAAAATTTATAAGTCTACAATTTTTTCAAATTGCAGCCCAAAATCTGTATTAATTGACTAACAAAATGTAAATGGTCTCCAAGAATTTGTTGTTTTAATATGCTTAAATTAAATATATACATAATCTATATTAATAAACTTTTATTATTACACTGTATTAATAAATATTATAATACATTGTGTTTTTATGCATGAAACACAGCTAAAGGGATAAAGAAATACTTTGCTTCAGTGTCAGAAATGGATTAATCCATTTTATATTGTTTCTTATGAAAAAATTTATTTCAGTTTTCAAACAACTTTTAGATACAAATATGAACAACATTCAGAGATTTGACTGTATTTGTATATTCCGTGCGCCGCACCAGGGAGGCCTTTTCATTGATTATTGACTTTATTCAAAACCAAAAGAATCACTAACTGGAAAATCATCTCTATGCCCGGTACTCACTATCACCACCCTCTACGTGGCACCATGGACTTGGTACTTAATACCATCGATTCATTTCTGAAATATAATGGCTCTCGAATTTTTTCAATCACTTTTTGGGGTCAAAAGGCACAGAGCTTAATGGTGCCCATCGCATGAAGACAATAATTTCTCCTGAAAAGAAAACCTTCCTTGGAAAGTTCCCCCAGATGACGATGGGTGTTAAGTGGCCCCAACTGAAAAGATGAGCAACACATTCTGTTTAATGAAAATATTTTGCATAAAAATTGTGCATTGTTTGCATAAAGACAATACAACCCAAGACCATTTTCAATTGAAAAAAAAAAAAAAAAAAAAAAGATAAACTTTAAAATATGTCTACTTAATTTTCAATTATCAATATTTTGTTCTGTTTGAATGCATTGACTGGTTTTATTATTACAATTTTGTTTGAATGTCTGGAAACACCAGGAATAAATGATTACTGCCCATCATAGGGAAATTCCATACTTTAAACCTAATACTGTATGAAACGATTGCCGAAATGAGTCTAAATGTAAATGTACACCAATATTAACAATAATAATAAAGTATTTACAGTCGACCCCCCTATAACATGGTAGATACGTTCCAAGCTTTATGAATCCAGCTTCTAGGAGTCCAGCTAATCACAGCCCGGCATGTATGCAGTTTACGGACTACGGCTGTTTGAAAGGTTTCTTCCATAAAATTAATTGATTTTAGACTAATTTGACTCAACATTTCCAAAATATGTATAATTTTTTGGGAATAATCCATATAAACTCTGCTATAAACAAAAAATCGTAGGATTACTTACCGAGTGCGCGCCGTTCGACTACGCCGTTACTTAAGCTTGTTTTTGTCGTGGAGATTGTCATCAAATGGCACTCGCGTACTTCCTGATAAATTATTTTTTTTTGTGAAAAATTCGCTGAACTTTAGAGACATCATTAATATAAATATAAATTTTATGGACGTTAATTAATAAATGGTTTTTAGTAGGTCCGCTGCTCGTTTAAACTCAACGGTTTGTGCAATCCTGTCGTGACACGAGTTGGCAATGACGTTTTACCAAATTATAGGAGTATTTTTAGCATGTTTGTACGAATACTGTCGCAATTTTTTTGCCATGATATAGGAATCCAAACTGTAGGAACCCGTGTTATGGGGGGGTCGACTGTAAATCAATGACACAATTTCTATATTCTATAACTATTTTATCTCCCAAATTATTTCATTTTCCACTTAAAAGTTATTAAATAGAGTAAAGCATTAACAGAAATTAATAATTTGCTGATGACTGGCAATTTTTTTTCTTAAGAAGGAATGGGTTGGCAGTCTTAGTGGAACAAATGTGCTCAAATAGAAGAATGCAGAGGAAAAACTTACATTTTTGTGGTCAGCATCCAAACTGTCCCACAGCGAGGCCACGATCTTGGACACCTCTCCAAAGGTAGCGTTGGGATTCTGACCTTTGATGGCTGCTTGCCTGTCCCGGAAAAACAGAGCGTAGGCAGAAACGGGCCTTGAAAAAACAAGAATCTGCAGTTAGTCTGAAAAACAACTCACTTTCTGTAATAAAGACATCTCCCGGCAAATGGCCAGGAGGCAGAAAATAATTAGGCAGTGGTATTTTTAGACGCGGATTAAAAATAAAGCAAATATGACTACAAATATAATGAAGCGTTACCACGACCTATGATAATACAGGACGTGCTAATTGTATAACACGAAAGTATGAGAAAATAGACAAAAATTCCATCCGAATACGAAACAACATGACAAAAGAAAGGTTTCATTTGCCGAAATTCATCCAAGTAACACGTCAGCAATTCGTCCAGAGGTAAAGCTTAGTACTCGCATGCAATAACAAACGACAAAAGAATAACATCACTTTGCCATCGAAGCTGACAGAATGCAAAGCAGAAAATTTTTTACTTTTTCCATGGTGGAAAGCGAAATTGTAAAAATTATAGTGATAGGAAGGCCGTTTAGTAAAGTCATCGTAAACATCATGTGAGACAACGGCATTCAAACTACGGTGGGCATGGCTAAAGCTTTATTTATACTCTATTACCACTAATATAATAATTATATGCTATGTTACTATCCAATTTAAATATTAATACCAAACAGATGTACAGTACTTACTGCATAAAGTATTGGGAATGACGTAACAGTAATTTGGGTAGAAAAGTATCAGATATTTGTAAATTCCGACCACTTTGAAATAGGGTTTCTCATTTCCCGGTCTTTTGCTTGTCCCAGGATTTCAGGTAAAAAGTGAACTGTTTTCCAGGAAATCCTGGGATAGATTGAATTATTTTGAAGGTACAGTAGTACCTCCATTATCCGGATTTTCGATTATCCGGATTGCTCAAAATAAACAAAAATTTTACGAATTTGCTGATTTGCACTTGGTGAATTACGACACTGATTACATACGTGATGGAATACATAACTTTTTTTGTTTCAACAACGTCTCACCCAGAACAGTGGTTGTAAACTCTTAAATATATTTTACGTAGTAATAAAAATATAACTAGATATACGTATTTATAAATAATTTATATTCAAATTACATCATTTCTATGACCAAGGGCGGCGTAAGGCATGGACGACGTGGGCCACCGCCTATGCCTCGCGGTCCGAAGGGCCTCGCGTTT
>NW_019385286.1:29530-65382 GCF_000671375.1 Centruroides sculpturatus | reverse complement strand
CAAAAAAATATACGTATTTTGGAAATGTTGAGTCGAATTAGTCTAGAATCGATTAATTTTATGAAAGAAAACCTTTCAAACAGCCGTAGTCCGTAAACTATGATTCCTACAAAATTGATTCATAAAGAACGGAACGTATCTACCGTCTTATAGGGGGATCTACTGTATCGATCATTTCCAACAAATTATACGTGTTTTGGAAATATTCGAGTGAAATTTGTCTAGATTTGATTAATTTTGTGGAAGAAAACCTTTCAGATAGCCATACTCACTAAACAGCACAAGTGCCCTTTTTCCTATCCAAATTCTTGGCTTTTGTGCTGCGATAAGACCGTAAGCAAACTTAGAAACTAATCGATATAACAAAGCAATCCCGTCGGCGCCATTTTCGACTACCGGCACGTGGCCTACGTACCGTTACGGCTGGCAGATGGCGCGCGTTTCAACTTTAAGGTAATTTCCACACGTAAATACACGCGAATTGGAAAAAAAAAAAGAACGGAAAGTTTTAGCTTACCGTTTCGTCGTGCGTTTCTGCACGTACCAGGCTTAAGTTCCGCGTGTTTGCCTCAAGAGGCGCCTCTTCGTTTCATTTTTTTTTTTCCGAAATATTCCTATTTCCTTAGCGCCGAATACAACCGCGCCCGTTCTCAAACTTCTTTACGTAATATTCAAGTTTCGGTATCCGTTGGAGGCGCGGCCTACTCCAACGCCAAACCGCACGGCAGCGCCGAAGGCACGGGCTACAGGCCAGGTGGAGGCAAAGAACTGCCGCTCCGCCGCGGTTTTCCGGACGACGGGATGGGTTGCCAGTGACATTTTATTTTGCCGTCGTTCGAAGATATTAAAAGACAGAAGCGGATCGACAAATCGAACGGAAACAAATCAGAAAACGCGTATCCGACCGAGGGTTTTCGTAAAGGGTCCGGCTAAATGGAAAGTGATCTTCGTTGGACGGTATTCTCGGATGGCGCGTTCCCTAGACTTCGATATTTTAAATTTCTTTCGCTAATGTTTTCTACATATTTACGTAAGTAGAAAAGTGGCGTGGCCGGGCGAAACCGCGAAAACGCTCCTCCTTTTCGAACGGCGAAATTCCCAGGCCGGAAGGTGGCGTGGATACGAGTTGGCGTTCTAACGCGTACGGGAGGGAAGTCCGGTCGCGGAGCCTAGGCGTCCGGTTTGGCTTCAGAGTACATACAGACGCCGGTCACCCTAGGGTCTAGGCTAGGGGGAAGGTGTTTAAGCCGAATCTTTAAACCCGGGTGGATAACTAACAATTATATTACCTTCCAGAGGTCCGTTCTTTTCGTATTTACCGGACGAGACCGTCGACTTTTGGGCTACATTTTACGACTGACCGAAGATCGGGCGAGTAAAAATGGTCGTTTGCCGACGAATCGGCAATTTTATTCCGAAGGGTACGGCGAAATTGGTTCAGAGACGCAGGTTCCGTCACCGTCGGGTCGATCCAAACTCTCGTCCTCCTTCCGTTTACCGGTCCTTACGGATTGACCCTCCTCGATTAATTACGTCGTAAGTTTACTACCGTCCCATTACGCTTCCACCTCCGAACGATCGAAAAGCCGTCAAATTCTCTGTCCGGTCCTTCCCAGCAGGCCGACGTCGCCGCAAATACCAAGTGCCGATAATTTTTAAATCCCGTCGGTCATCGGTCACGTCGATAACCGCCGGAAGTCGAAACGTCTTTCCGCTTCCGGTGAGGATACAAGCAGTCTCGTCCCTCTTCCCGACTTAACGCGTCCCGCCGCCGAGCCCAGAGGAACGTTCCCGGACCTTTTTCCCTTGCACGGCGGCCGGGCGGATCGACGGCCGTCCGCGACCGCCGCGCCTTTCGTCCGACCTTTCTCATCCGTCCTCCCTTACCTTTTTTGCGCGGAACTCGGTCCGACGGACGGCAAACAGAAACGACTATCAGAAAGCCACGGTCGAGGGCCAAAAAGGGCCCGACGGTCGGCTGCTTCCGACCATGTGTCGTACTTTCATCGCCGCCATTTCGAAATCTGGACTCGACCATCCCGGACAGAGGGAGGGAAGCAGAGCGGAGCGTCTCATGTCGATGGCGCCATCTACTGTTTCCTTTTTAAAACGCTTTTAATTAACCGGTCCCGTCTGGCCACTCGAATTTCGTCCGGTAATTAGCCTGGAGAACGGAAACTCTGTAGGCGCATCTTCACGATATTTTAGGGGGTGACCACCTCCCGCATTCTCTTCGTTTCCAAGCCCGATTAACGTAACGAAATGTAGAATTAAATGGCGTATATAGTAGCCACGTATAGAATGGGAACGACGACGTCCCGCCCTCTTCCACCCCAATGTTAAAAATGATGCCGTTTAAAAAATTTTTAACACGTTAAAATTAGGTCCGACGGGCGGATTTTTATTTAACCAAACCGAAGAATCGGCTTCCGTCGGGACGACTTTCTCTCGGAAAGAAGTGGGCCGAGGGACGCCGGAGGCCGGAAAGGAAGAGCCGGATAACAAAGAAGAACGCCGTCTCGGCCGGCGACAGGTGGTCCCCCGACGGTCGACAGATGGCGGGCGCTCCGCCGTCCACCTGTCGTCGGGCGGGGCGGTCCGGCGGTCCCGGTTTACCGCCGGGCGTCCGTCTCCCGAAATCCTCCATGCCTGGTTTTCCTGGTTTATTTCTCTTCCGAAATTGAAAAGGTCTCCGGCTGATCGATAAAAGAAACCAGAAAGCAGATGGAACCCAAAAAACGTCCGCCTTCCTTTCCGGAGCCCAAGAAAATCCCAAATAAAAGTATTCCCCGGCCGTAAACGTGCGTTTCGTCGTTCCCTTCTCGACTGACACGCGAGAAAGGAACGCCACCCAAGAACGGACGAAACGGGACGTCGATTCCCTTTCCGCCAATGGGGAAGCACAATTTTTGTACCGTTCGAGTCTGGGTTTTTTTATGGCGGAAGCCGAAAATGCACGTGCTACGCTTTCGCTATCTGCGGGTCGGTCTACTATTATTCCGTACGTACTGCACAACACGTAAAGAAATAATTAAGTTCGTCGACGGTTAAAATGTAAGCACGGCCCGAGGAGGCCAGCAAAGTAAAAAGATATTTATTTACTTACTCTTCGCGGGTGCCCAGAGGGAGAGTTAAAAGTCTTCCTTCCGGTACCCGGGCCGGAAGTTTGGAAAAACTACCTTCTCCCCTTTCTCGTCCGAGGGTTTTCTTCGATCTTCTCCCACCGGCGTATTCTCGGCGGAAGTGGCCCGGAACATCTTGGCCGCGGAAACGTACCGAAAACGTACTCCGTCGTCCGGTCGTTTCCGGTGCCGAAAAAAACGGAGGATGGGGATCGACTCTTCCTCGAGCGACCCGTGCCGCGGTCGGGCTTAATTTAATGCCCGGAAAACAAAAGTCCCCGACCTTTCTTCCCATTTGGGCTCCCGAAATTCGGCATGAGGGGCGAATGGGACCGGGCATAGGCGCGCTTTCCGTTCGAACCGATGGAGGATGGCTAGGATCTCGGCAATTAATTTAAAACGGAAAGAGGAGGAGGAGACGTTTCTCTTTCCTGCCGGCGGCCACAGTCCGAATGTCCTATGTAGAGTCCGGCGTTGGGTTTTCTTCCAAATAAGGAAATGATGCCGTTTTTCCCAGGAAAATTATCGGGGTCCTAGTTCGAATTTCTAATTAGTCATTTTAAGATCCGGAACTCTCGTGCCCAAACCGACGTCGGGTTAGTTCGCCGTGTCAGACATAGAATGAGAAAGGTTGAACGACGTAGGAGCGAGGGAGAGCGTGGACCAAGTAAACACTTTCTCCTTGGCTTTGAAATTCGCGGTTTTTTTACGGTAGAGAATGGACGGTTAGAAGTATTCCTCCCGCCCGATTTACCACTGGCAAACGGCAATTTCCCCTAGCCACGCGCGTCCGCGTACGTGTAGGCGCCACCGAATGACGGAAAGTAAAAAAGAAAGATTATTTTTACCCCCCGCAAACCCGGGGCGGACGACGGGCTTCCAGCGTTATCCCGACGCGTACGATGTGACTCGTACAACGAAGCGTGAACTTTAACCCTATTCGCTTGGCAGGAACCGAAGGAAACGCGACTTTATCTTTCATTTTTTTTCCTATTTACGCGCATTTAAAAGAGACTTTTTAAATATATGACGATTTTATTTTATGATTTTAGACTTTATAAAAATGAACGAAATTTGAAAGGCATTTTCGTAAACGGGTCCTACGAGAGTGCTATGGGTGAAAAACTTGTATTTCTATCGGACTTTTTAAAGATGCTGACGGTAGTTTAAAAAGTTGAGATCCGGTTTTTAATAATCGAGCGTTTCTTGTGCCGCCAAATTGTATGAAAAGTCGTTGCAGAATTTCTTTTCGGCCGTTTCGTCCAAAACTCGTCTTATACGTTTGACCAAAGATTCGACTACACTCAATTCGGTGGCACGGTACGCGTCGGAATAACGTTTCCGGCCCGTCGGTGCTCCCCGTTTCTGGCTGTAAAAATGAATTATTTTTTTGTTTTTTACTTTTCGTCACCCGGTGGCGCGTGGCTAGACGAAAGCGCCATAGGCCGCTTACGCTGGGAGTAAATGAGATTTTAGAGGAATGCGCCCCCGCCGAAATCCCCGTCTTCTGTTTTCGTCCGGGACTTTATCCATTTTCCTCGGTTTAAATACGTCTCGAGGGTTGATGGCTTCTCTTTATAACCCGGTGGCGATGGGTTTACGCGGGGAAGAATCCAGCGCGGATCGGCAAATTACCGTACTTTCGCGCCGCCCGGACAGATCCGAACCCAGGAGTCTAAGTACAAGCGAAGAAGACGCGAGGTCGGCACCTCCAAATAATGGGAAAAGAGAAGAGTAGGAGAAGAGATTTACGAGGCGAAAGCGGAAGGAAAGTGAGAAAAAGCGCGTTATGCGAGGAACGAAAGTATTTAAGTATAACTACTCTTTCGATTGCCACACACCTTCGACCAAACGAAAATGGCGTGAAAATAGTAATTGCCGGTGATGAATTTTTGTTGGTTTTCCTTTTGATAATTTGATTAAAATGCAATAAATATTAAAGTAGCTTGGAATTCGTGAGAATGCGAAATTTTTTAATGAAAAATAATTATTTGAAGATCAAATGCGAGTACGGTACATTCGAAAGCAACAAGATGTTGTAGGATAGTGACCACCGTTGGAACGCAATCTCGGAAACAATAGTATCATAGTTTGACGTGAAATATTTGGCCGTGTTGCTCTATTCCAGTTTGCCCGTCAAGCTGTAAGAGCAAAACATGCCCTGAACCGTAAGCATTTTATTTTAGACCAATTACCAGTTCCAAAAGAATGACTGTCTCCAGTTATTGGAGAACATATATTTTAATTTTCAACTATCATACTGTATACGCAAGTAAAGTACCGTACGGTACAGTAATGTGGGCTATGTGGTAACTTTGAATTTAATTCGTTTTTCAGTTTTATATTGATTTTTACCACGAATAATTTTAAACCCATCGATAATGGCTTTTGATGGTCGGGCTAGTCGTATTTTCTCTCGTTTCCGTCCCGTATCCGGTAGGACGATAGTATTAACGGGATAACGCAACGCAATTGGCGGGCCGTGCGTCGAAAGGAGATGCCTCCGGAAATACTATTTCAACGTTACGGTGGTATCTCGTACTTCCAACGCTAAATTCGACAAAAATTTGCCTGGGATTTTCAACGATGCTTCGGAGTTCGAACCGTACTCGTACCGAAAATACGCTCGAACCGTAAATGCCAGTCGTCTCTGACTCCGCGTTACGCCGGTATGTTTTCGGTACTGTTTTCGCTTGGTTATATACATTGTGTTTTTCGTCGATTTTTAACAATTTCTTCCGGCAACTTTTCTTCGTCGGCATCTTTCGAATGCCCCGTACGTTGTTTATCCGTCGGTTCAAATTTCCGCAACGGAACTTTTTCAATCATACTTGCATATTCGAATCTCGGGAGCATCTTCCCCGTACATATTACCAACCTTTTGTCCCGTTCGTACAGCGTTATATCCTTTCCGAAATTCTTATAGTAGCATGCCGGATACGTTTTTTATTCGATGACATTTCTACTCCATTTTATTCGAACAAGATACGAAGTAAAAAGTTTAAAATAAGCTTGTAAACAAAGACTACGATTTGCCATTAGCACCATTAGACGGTGGTGTCCAATTTCACCGCCGTCACAGTTAAATTACGCATCTACGTTAAGTAACGACGGTCGTTAAAAATAAGCAAAAACTTTCCGTTCGATTCAATAGAACTTTTGCCAGTTAACCGCAAAACCCGAAAAAGGTGCGGAAGCGAAAAAGTCTAAAAGGAAGGGCGCAGTACGGGCAATCGAAATGAAAAAGGAACTTATGAAAAAAGCGGTAGGCGTGGGGAATTCGTTTAAGACGCCAAAGTCCACGGCGTGCGACCGGTAACTGCAATTTGCATTTTATTATGCATTATTTACGTATTTTATTTACTGTTTTCCAGTTTTAACTTATTATTAGAGAGCGTGTTCATTTTACAATGCTAATAATTTTATTATTAGAATCGTGTTAATTTTACATTAAATAATGGGTATTTGCGGCTTTAGGTATATCGAAACGGGTACAGTCGGGGGTGGGGAACCAATCGACTTTCCGTTATTTCTTACGGGAAAAATTGCTTGGGTCTTCCAACGACCTCCCGGAACGAATTAAGTTGAAAGTACCAGGTACCAGCGTATTCGATTATTGTTGGAAAATTCCAGATCGATAGTAGTACTACGTAAAATAACTATTTTCCACACGCGTATCACCGACTTGACGTTCTCTTCCAACAACTACTACGCACGCGCGTTTCTTCTCTGTCTCGACGCTTCACTGTACTCGCTGCTCCGCTAACACGTAGCTTAACAATAAACAAGATTATTGTTCTCTACAAAATACGGCTTTTGGAACGGCGCGGATTCCGCTTTCTGGACAACGGCGAAGAAACGGGTTTAAAATAACAATTATTACTAGTGCCGTGGGACGAGTCGGAAAACGTCGACGATTACGTCTAATTTTTTTTTTCTTTTGATTTTTTCCCGCGGGCATCGAGAGGGGCAAACGGCGAGGACCGGGTCCGACAACTCGAAAAACGGCGTTTCCTAACCGGAACCCATCCGGGTTTCCCGGTTAGGAAACGCCGGTCGAACGTTTTTCCATTAGCCTTTGGGTTCTCCGGTGGTTACTCGTAGAGCGATACCCAACTTCCTTTGTATTTTAATTAATAAAACTCGTCCGTTATTGTTTATTCGAAATAACAGTCGAAGGTAATGGGTGGTGGAATAAAGGTCCGCGGTCGAAAAGGAAAAATTGCAGTTTTTCCAACGGGGTAAGAGAAAACCACCCGCGGAGGTAGGAACGATCGGGGCACCGTCCAATATTTTAGGGGAGAGGCGGAGAGAACGGAGATCCGGCTTAATTCCGAGGTCGAAAGCGTTTCGACCGAGACTTTCGGCTCGGCCTCCGTTGCCCTTTCCGAAAATTCGAAGGATTTGCAGAGTCCTCCGCCTTCCTTTCTTCTAAAAGTGGTGATGGACGGTCCGAAGAAAAACATACCCCGGGGTTAAACGATTGGGAAGGAGCGGAAGACGGCGAAGAAAAACCGGCGCAGTTTTCTTATTTACAGGAAAAGAGAAACGGTTTTGGCCATCCTGGAAGAAAAGCGTTTCGTCTATCGATTTACCTTCCGACGCACGGCCTTCGCCCTCTTTCGGACATTTTTCTAAAATTACGAAACTAATTTTCCCACGCGCGATACACGACGGGAATTTTTCGTATCCCGTCTCTCCGGAGACAGAGAAACGAAGGGAGACAACCTTTCCGTCCGACCGTCGGATCGTTACCGAAACGCATCGTCACCTCCCTTTTTACCAAGTCCCCAGTCCAGTGACCGGGTCCGTCCCCGAAGAAAAGCCTATCGGCTTCGGGCCAGGCCATTCGGGAAGAACGGAAAGGGGTCTGGGGCCGAAACGAAAGGCGTTTTAATCGACGTCGGCCCATTAAGTCGAACGAGTCGGCAAACAAGGCAATTTGTCTTCGTTTTCGCTCCGTCCGACGGTTGCCACGGCCACCGGGAAGCGGCCGTCGGGACCGACCCAAAGCGGCGGCGGGGGTGGCCGGCGGCCCGAGTTTCGGGAAATGATATGCCGTCGAAGACGGTAAGTTGGCCGTCGGGCGCATTTAATTTTCGGAAAATGAGGAAAGGCCCGTCTCTTCCACGGATTCCCAGCCCGAAGGATAATCGTCCGGTCCGGGCCCGCCGCGCGGAAGGAAAAACTTCCCGGGCCGGAGGGCCGACGGTCTTTCTCCGGCTGAAGAATCCTCACCCAAACCGGAGCGCGACAGATGGAAGGCGGGAAAGGTGGCGGCCACCTGTCCGACATCCGACCCCTTCGACATGTGGCCGACGAGAGCCCGGACTCCGCTCCGCCCCGAATTCGGGCGGCCGACGGGCCTTTAATTAACCCGTTAAGCGTCCTCCGCCGACGTTCCCCGGGAGGCGTCCGTCCCCCGACTTTTCGGTTTACCCACCGTACGATAATTAACGTTCCGCCTTGAAAAGTAAATAATTCTTCCTTTCGACCGGCGGCCGTTAAACTCTTTCGTACTTTTATTCTCGTCGGATATTTACGGGCCGAGTTTATACTTTCCTTCCGGCTAAATTCCGTTCGACTCGGCCGCAAAACGCCTGGGTTAAAATTCTATTTCCATGCACTCCCCCCAGCCGCCGACGGGCAACGCCGTGCCGCTGGGCCACCCCGGAAGACCCGAATTTCGGGTGTCGACTCTCTTCCCATCCACCAGACTCGGGCCGAAGGCGGTTTTCTCGTCCGACGCCGCGTGGTCGGGGAAGTCAGTAAGCAGAGAGAGAGAAGCAGAAGGCTCTTACCTTGTAAACGTATTGATCGTACAACTGAGCCATGTCGAGGAGCGTTTACTCCCAGGCGGGAGTTGGACGCCGGTGAAGGTCGAGGTCGGGGTCGAGGTCCCGACCCGGAAGAAAATTTGCGCCCTGTGGCCCGCGTCCACGCCGACTGGGCTCGAAATGCGGCGCCGGTTCCGGGCCCGGCAACAACTTGTCGCGCGCCACCAATAACCCGAGCCCCGGGCCGTCTTCCCGTCCCGGATTGGAGGTTGCCCGCAGTGACCGGCCGATCCATTCTCGGCGGGGGGAGGAGCCGCCGGAAGAGGGGACGGGCGCCGTCCGTAAATACGTAAGCAGGCCGTCGGCTAAGCGCCCTCTACGGGCAAATAAAATAACTATTAGAGTGGGAGGGAGGGAAATTCCTACCTTCGTTGCCGTCGGAAAATCGTCCGTTTTTTCTTCCTTCCCCGGTTACTCGACGGTTAGCGAATTTTCCCAGGTGGAGGAAAAGAAAACGGTCGACGTTAAACCGGAGGAGGAAAGAAACGTCGGAGAGGAAATCGATGACTTTCCAAAATGGACTCCCTTTACCGTACATTTACGGCCGTTCCGTTCTGGTCGTCCGGGACGCGGCTTTTATTAAGACGAAAGTCACTCTCTACCCTCTTCCTGCGAAGTTGCTTCTCCCCGTTCCTGCCGCGAAACGTTCGGTCTCCTTCTCCTCCTACCTCCTCGGGTCCCCGGAACGGCCAAAGCGCTTTCCGACGGACGGCCGAGTTATGGCTTTGGCCAATGCCGCCAATTCCGAAGGGGTTCGGTCTCCCCTCCGTCGTCTGAGGCGTTTCGCCGGAAAATTTCTAGGCCAGAGGACGTCACTTCCGGTCTCTTCTGGCCGGAAAATTTTCGGCCAGAAGAGGCCGAAGAACCAGTGCCACCATCCGCCTTTCGTCCTGATAATCGGGAGGATCCCTTTCTGTTGGCGGACGACCGAGTAGCCCGATTTCGAGTCGATCTTCCGCCTCGTTCGGTAGAGTTTTTGCTCGGCGGATAAAGAGAAGCCCCACGACCTGTCTAGTAATAACGAAAGGCCCAAAGCCGTACTTTACCCGCCATTTACACTAAGGCATGGAGCAACGCGACAAACTCACCGTCCGAAAATCCCGGTGGTGAAGTCGGAAGGGATAGTTAAGGAGAGAGAAGGTGGAAAAAGGGCTAATTGCTCCGGCTGGGCGCGCTCGACGTGGACGATGTTGTGGAGGAAAGTAAGGGAAACGGTGGAGAAAATGGCGTCCGGCCTGGCGGTGGCGGGTTAATATACTCCGGCCTGTCGCGGCGGGTCCAAAGCCCAATCGTGCTGGCGCCCAGGAATATTCCGGACGTCGGCCACTTCCGTCTGGGAAACGTCCGAGGAACGGATGGAATCATTCTTCTCCTTCCGTCGGCCTCCCTATTTGCGGGTTTACATTTACCCTGACGTCTTCCGGCGTCTTCCCCGTCGCTCGACGTTTCCATAAATCCGGGCGGATCCCGACGGGGAGGAAAGATCGACCGGGGATTTCCGATCGAAGGAAACAAAATTAACTTTAAAAATTAAATTATGGGTTAAAATGTAATAATCGCCGTCTTAAATGCAACTACGGCCGATTTCCGGTTAATTTAATTGCCGGTTTATACACCTTTAGCGCCGGAGTAATTCGAATTTGCCTTAGGAATCGACGACGTTTCGTTATCACCTCCGACTTGGTTAAACGCGGGAAGAGAGTTCGTCGGTCCGTTCTCTGTACCAGATCGTATTTACTTTTTACAAAAGACCTGGACCTGCCCTTGCCCTTCCGGGGCCCGCTGTTAACCGGGCGGTCCAGATTAAAAACCCCGGAATTCCGCGCCTTTTTGACAGGTAGAATGCTATAAATGAATGTTACGGTTATTTTCAGACAGTGATGCAAGAAGCAGGAGTCTCCCACCGTCCCGTGGAAAAAACCGCGGCCAGACCGACAAATTTAATTTTTCGTAAATGAAAACGCCCGTTTCTTTCGCCGGATAAAAATTTGCAGGTCGAAGTTTTCGTTAGGCATCGACTTAATTAAATTCCACTTTTTATTTTCTGATGAAAAACGAAAGTTTAAGCGCCGTTAACAATTTTTTCTGACGGTTATAACCTTAACCCGACCGGAATTTTTTTTTCTTTCTTAGTTAGTTCCGTAACTGATTTAGAAAATATCGAAAGGTTAAACATTTTATAGTAGGAAAGACTCATCGGGTAGACAAACGGACGTTCCGCCCAAAATGAATAGGCCGTTTGATCAAATATCGGCAGAAAGCGCGCAGACCTCCGATAAGTTATTACCGCTCCGTCCGATCCCAACTTAAAAATCGATGAATACTTTAAAGGAAAATAACGCGCCGCCAAATTGCCGTCCGCGATTTTCCGCCGAAAAATAAGCCATCGACGCCTTTCCGTCGTTTAAAGCCTTGGACATCCATCCAACCGGTAAAGGCGAAAACACACCGCTTCGTTGGCCGGCGGTCGGGCCCGAACCCCGGAACGACCGAGGGAAGCGGCGGGGTTTAAAATCCAAATGGTGGCATTTGTTGACGAGACGTGAAAAGGGGATGGGACGGGACCGTCCTTCTCTCTCCCCGCTTCGGAACTTGGGACCCGTCTGCGGTTACTATGGAAACGCGGTCAATTTTACCGTCGGAAGAGACGCCGGACGAGAACGGTGGGAGGCGACGGAGGTAGGCCACCTCCCGGGATTTGGGAACCGACGTTTTACCGTTTTTCCTCTCGATCGGAGGCCCTTCTCCAATTAATTCCGACGGCACTTACCGCACCACCGTAATTCTTCCCTCCGTCCGTTAATCTAAGAAACGCCGGTTTTTCTTCGGTGTCACCCGGCGGGGGCTGCCGTTGGCGGTTAAACTCCGACCCGGAGAATTCTTTACCAGACCGGGGATTTTCCGGATAATCGAATCTGAAACGGAACGGGCGGCCGACGGTTAATCGATCGATACCCGGTAATCGTAATTTACCCTTCGGCTGCGGCGTAATTAACGTCCGTTAACGGCCCGGCGCCTAGCCGGAAGATAAGCGGGTTTATATAATCTGCCGACGGCGAGACCTTCCCACTTGATTATCCGTTAATTATCTGGCCAATAAATAACGGCCGAATAAGAACCGGGTCCACTTTCCATCCGTCGCCTCCCGGATTTTTTCCCTTTCGCGGAAACGTCCGTCGGTGGGTTCGATCTAATCGGCTTTTAATTTCCGTTCGTTTTCACCGAAAATCTCCTTTCTTCCCGGCTACCGACCGGTAAAGGTCACGGAGCGGAGGGAGAATTTCGAAATTCGGAGGAACATCCGGCGTCCTGACCGAGACTCCAAAGGTGTAAAAGGCACTCCGCTTCCGCCCGTACGCGTCTTTCCGACCACATCGAACGTCGTTTGAAGCGGACAGCGCCATCGATTCCACCTCCCGTAATACTTATTAATCTACCGCTTCCCTCGGTATCGGAATTAAACGGCTTCCGGCCGTTTTCTCCTACCGTCCCAGCCCGGCGCGCGCTGATTCCCAGTGGGAGGAAGTCGACGACGACGACGACTGGCTTAGTTCGAAAACGTCGGGTGCGGCGCGGCCCCCGCTTCCATCAACCGAAGGGCCCGCTCCGTCGCTTCATCTCCGGAAAGGCGCGGAGACAAAATATCGCTAGTTCCGTCCGTGAAAAACGTCGCCGGTCGGATAAGCCTGGGCCATCTCCGTCCGTTTCCGGAAACGTAGACGGAAATAACCGGCATCGGTCCGGACCGCCGGAGTCGCGGCCTCCGCGCCGCTGCCCCACGCACCCCGGTGGCGGAGAGCGGCACGTGTTCGGCACGTGCCCAGCCTTACCACTTTCGGTCGACCGACTTCCCATTAAAATCCTCTTACAAAGCTATTTCTTTCACTCCTTTTCTTTTCGTTATTTACCGTTTATCCCGGAAACGGTCGATTACGTTCCGGTCCTTTTAACCGGATCGGACCTCGGCCTCTCCCGCTCCTTTTGTTCTTGACGGAGAAGCGACGTCGATTCCAAGGGGCCCTTCCTCTGTCACCCTCCGAAATACCTAAAACGTCCGTGGCGGGCCACGTATTACTTCGTCGGCCTCGTCTGTTGGCTTTTTTTTCTGTCGCGCTGCCAAATTCCTTCCTTCCTCTTTTTTCTCCGTCCGAAATACTTTTTCTTGCCGGAAACTCAACAGGGTCTGCCCTCCTGGTAGCCTTGTACCTTGCAGATTTACTGGGTTCGTAGGTCTCGTTGCCATTATTGAACCATACTCGATTGTCGGTGAGGGCAGAAAACTTGTATCCGATATGTATCAAATCGTATACAGTATTTGATTGGGCTGCAACTTAAAAAAAATTATACACCTATAAATTCCCACTGTCTGTTCTTTCTTAATTAATCTTGAGAACGGAGTTACGTAGACGAAAGTCGAGACCAGATATGGAAGTCTTTGTAGTGTGAGGTCCCGATTAACTATATAAGAACTTTCCATTTGCAACGGAAGTCACGTTGTTTCGTTTCAAAAAGTTTTTCCCGAAAAGAGTTAGACGACCGGCACGACTCCGTTGCTAACGGAAAAGCGTGATGTACGGGGGCGAGCCACTAATAATTTGAGAAGAAGAGTATATAATTTAAATGAAATAAATTAAAGATACTGTTAAAATTGAAGCCCAGCATTGTGACCGTCTCACAGTAAGTAATTGCTCGTTATCCAGTATCCAGTGGTTATTATATTTGGTGGGTCTCTTTCTTTTTATGGAAAACCTTTTGTCAATAACGTGTCTTTTTTCATACAATTATTGCTTAATTACTTTCATATATATATATATATATAATCTATATATATTAGGTTAATTAAAAATGTTTAGACCAAAACACGCTAAGACACGCGGACAAAGTATAAGAATGGAAGTGAAAAAAGAGAAATAAACGCCAGAGGATAGCAAAAGAGCATTCTAAGTACTGTACTGTATATATCTTTAAAAAATGCATCAACCAGTCGCTTTACTTTCCCGGCAACATTTATAACTGAGTGTGTGGCGCTATCCATAACCATATTTTTAAAAAAAAAAATACTTTTTACATTTTTAATTATTATAAAATGGGAAAAAGCTTAATTTTCGGGGTAGGGACGGGTTTTATAAAAGTTGTAAATGCTAGTAACAAGTAAAATCATCCGATCGTACTCGAGATTCGAAACACGACCTCTCTTCATCTCCCCACTCCCTCCACCTTTAATCACCGAAATTTAATAGCATCGATTCCCCTAATTCACAAACCTCCCTGCAAAATTTCAAAAATTTTAGGTAAAAAGCACAGGAGTGAGCTTCAAATAGGGTGAACAAAATCGTGTCTTCCCATACAAACTAACATCCGTACGTACAGAAGAAACCCCCAAAGGTTTTTGCATTTTTCTACGTTTCCAGGTCCCCGAGTACATAAATGTAAAAATCTTGAGGTCAGTTTTTGACCGATCATTGTAGTTTCGAATTTTGTCAACCCGAACTCGATAGAACTAACGATCCGAATACATAAAATAGCGATAAAAAAAAAAAAAAAACTTCAATCTGGACAGACGGACATATTTCAATCTGTGGCGACGACCGGTAAGAGCGCGAATAAAGCAATCTTAGAGCAAAATTTGGCAAAACACGATGTTATCGAGAATTCGGCTCTTCAAAGTAGATTAAAAATAACAGAAGATCCAGCAATCTGGCCTGAAAGAATCGAGCAACGCCCGAGAGACTTTTTAGTCCCGAAAGATCCGCCGAAAATAGTTTTAGAAGATTCTCCTCTAAACACAATTTTAGAAAACCTTTGTCGAAACTTCGTGGCAAAAGAAAGCTTTCAAATGGAGTAAGTGTTTTCGGCCGTGGATAATATACTCCGTTGCAATCGATAACATATTTTGTTTCCGTAGTCGACTTTTTTGGAAACGACGTCACTACAGCTTTGGCTACGACAGGATTCGATAACCGATCGAGTATCCATAGTAGATTAGTGGAAGGCAAAAAATCAAAGGGTGGCCAAGCTGTCGCGCTACGACGTTCCAAACTGGAAAGAAGACTCTGTCGAAGAAACTGCGGATAGAATTCGACAGAAACCGATAAATTCTTGAAAAATCAGCCTCTGTATCCCGTATTTGAAAGGCTAACTGTCGTTACTCAATTTTTATCAGAACGTAATTCGCCTTTTTCTGTGCCGACGAAGTTATGAAATCCACACGGTGGCAACTTCCCTAGGACTAATACAGATATTAGTAAACTTTGATCCGGCGAGTTAAGGTTCTTTTCGACAACTACTAGCGAAAAAATTCGTAACCTTCGCATCGGGAGACGTATTCGAAACGAATTATTGAGTATTACGGAAAATGAGATTGGGAAAAGTGTCATTCGTCGAATAAAAGAGGCTAAATATTTTTCTATAATTCTCGACTCTACAGCTGCAAAGAGAATAAGATACGAAATATATCTCCCGGTGTGTCCAACATTTTATTAAATTTATCAATGCAAAGAGTGGCACAGAAGAAAATTTATACACAAACTCGACACATTACATCTAGACGTAAATAATATTCCGGGACAAGGATACAATAACTGATCAAACAGGCTCTTCTTTTACCACAAAATCAAAGAGAAAGTTGCGCTTGTGACAATTACCGCTTCTCGGAGGTAGCCAAAATGCGTCTCGATGCTTCGAACGTTTTTGGAATTTTCCACCTTCCGTACCCGATTTTCTCGGTAAAGACACGGGCAATTTACAAAACCGTATAAGATATTTCACAAAGTTACACGAGTGTTATATACCGAGTGTAAAAACAGTAAGGTGTGGTATAGGCAATCTCCTCCATTCACTTTTCGAGACGTTTCTACGTTGCCAGACGCAGTATCCAAAAGCGAAGCAGAATCGTTAGCAAAACAATCATCTAATTATAAATTTCTCATTTTTTTTTATTATTTTGATACGAGCCGCTCTAACTGGACGACTCCGTCAGTAAAGAGCTTCGGAGTAAAACGGCGGATCTCTCAGATACACTTTCTTCGTTTGAAGGGTTTTTTTGTAGCAGTGGACAGAGTACGGGAACGGCAGAATCGAGGAAGTGTTGGTCGGTCTAATAAACACGCAATAAAATTGGAAATGGTTCCGGGTTTTTCAATGGAAGTATTAAGGAAAGAAAGGAACATCTTGATTGCGAAAAGAGCGACGATCGTAATCGATTCAATAAATTATTTAAAAACGGAATGCTTCGATCGAGTGCAGACAAAGGCAAACGATCTTCGTTGGAACGATTCGAACACTTAAAGAACTATTCGAACTTTTTTTGATTTTTTGGAAAAATTTTGATAAATCGATAGTGAGACTTTACAAAAATAAGCTAACGGGTACGTAGCCGGTCGACAAAAATAGGTTGGCTCTTCTAATAAATTAACAAACGTAGAAGGAGAGAGATTAGTTATGTAAATGGAAACACCGAACACATTTCGTGGTCTTTGTTTCGTGGCAAATCGAAAAGCATATTTGATAAAGACGAAAGACGTTCCGTACGGCATTTCGTAACCTTTTCGTCCTCTCTGAACGGAATTAATTTAACTATTTGACGGTAACACGAGGCCGAAGTCTTCGCCGAAGCTCGAACGAATAAAAACAAATTTAAGACAAGAACGTTGCCGGAAATAGTCGATAAGCTATCGACGTCCTCCGCGGAACGTGACAAAGCCACGACTTCACGCTTGGAAAAGAATTTTAGTCGCATTTGCCGAAAAAAAGACAAGAAAAATTTTGACGATTTAAAGTCTGGACGTCTCTCATAATTGACGGAGTTTATTTTTGGGGGTTCGTTCTTTGGCCGGAAAAGGCCAACTTGGCTTTACACGCTTACGAAAATGTCTTAAGGAGGGTTCTCGGTGATTCTCGGGTGGGAAAAGACTGTTTGGTTTCGGCGGCGCTAATTACGTAGCCGAAAGTTAGGATAGGAAAATTTTCGGTGGCCTCTACTCGACTTCCCTTCCCTTTAAACCACTTTACTTCGTCCACTTTTGGTACTTTGTTTCGGTCTTCCCCGCTCCTTCGGGAATGCCACCATTTTCCAAGATGGAGTTTACCGAACCGAAGGAATTCCGGCGTTGGCTAACGGGCGTTAACGTACTGTACTGTGCAGTACGTGTACATCCCACATATTTCCGTCGGTCGTCTTTCTTTGTCGTCCCGCGCCCGCGTTAGTTAGAAATATCGGACTTAAAGCCGTCTGTAGGCCTACACGCTACCTAATTATACATTTAATTAGTTTTAATTTATTACGTATTAAAATTCGGTAAATTCTGGACTGTAAGATTTAACTCGAGTTTTTGCCTCCAGGGCCAATTATGACTACTCTAATATCGATAGGCGCGTGCCCGACTCCCGGAAATTAAACTGGGGAAACGCTCGAATTTTGGAGTCTCGGGAAGGGACAGAGAGGTAGAAAGACCTCCACCGAAATTAGCGTGTTTTCCCTACCCCAGTCGGCGGCCCGATCCGGGTTACGGACGGCCGTTTCGTCTTCCGTGCCAAATCCGGATTCGGCCTAAAGACGGGCTGCCAATTGCTTAGATGAACGACGTTCTCGCGCCCGTGTCGAGACGGAAGCAAAAAATTTCTTCCCGACATCGACGGGTCCATTACTTATTTATTTATCGCTTACGAATTTGCGGACGACAGAATTACGATTTATCGGGCCGAGAGCGCGACCCACGCTTTTTCCGTTCCCTTTACCTAGGCCAGTGTTTCTCAACCTCTAACGAATTGTCGCCCCCTTCAATGTAGTATCGCCCCCTTCAATAAAACAGTTTGTAGTATCGCCCCCTTCAATAAAACAGTTTGTAGTATCTCCCCCTTCAATAAAACAGTTTGTAGTATCGCCCCTTCACTTCAAAATTCCGATGCCGAGGGCCAAGGCTAACGCCAAATTCGTACTGCATTGAATAGACTAGTGACTAGTGTAATGTTATTTGTTTAATTATTGTACGATATAACGAATAAAATATGTAATTATTCTTAATATAATGTTTTACTATATCGCCAGAAAATTGTTTTTCGCCCCCAAAACATAAATTGTTACTAATCGCCCCCTCAACATGGAAAAACGCCCACATGGGGACGATATCGCCCCCGTTGAGAAACACTGACCTAGGCTAATCTATTTTTATCGAATTCCTTATCGACCAGTTTTTTAAAAGGTTTATTTATATTCTCGTTCCCATAGCCACACGTCCGTAGAAAATATTTTGTCCGACGACGGTCGAAGGAAACTTTCGTAAAACAAATTTCCCATTTCCACTCGGAACTTTTACAGCTTTCACTTACGGCATTACGGTATATTAACGTATTTGTTACGCGTAGCGGAGGAGGACGACGTACAGTATAAACCGACAGAAAAAAATGAATGGCGCTTTAACGTGTAATATTTCTAAGTTATTTATCGGACGTAGATTAAAGCGAAAACATCATTATCCCCACCTAAATGAAGTAAAACGCTAGGAATTGGTTTAACGCCGGCCCGAGTCTCGTATTAACGAATACGAGTGTCCGTCCCCCAGTCCCGTGCCCTATTTGCGCGAGACTGGGGGACGGACGCGGTTTCATATCGTAGCGAGATCTACGCCTTTGGCTTTTCCTCCGGCTGAGAGAAAAGCCAAATGCTAAAGGTTCTTGCGAAAATTTTTTCTGTCGGGATAACGGACCTTTCCTCGGCCCACGGGCTAAAAGCCCTTTTTCCTTCGGCTTTCTTCTCCTCTATTTAACCACCGCGCACTGTCTAACGCTAAAAAGTAAAAGCGGAATTTCGTTAGGTCGGCGTCGGACCCATTCCTTCCGGCTTAAACCGAAGGAAATTAGCGAATATTTAAAATAATTTATCCGAGTTATTCCAATCTTTTCTCGTTTGGCTTTCTCCTCCTTTTTTTAAAAACGAAGTAGAATTTCATGGAAGATAAAATATCACCTTTTACCTAAATTAAGATTTATAAATTTTGTAAGGAATTACACTTTTCATCATTTCGTTTCGCTTCAAACTTTAAATAATCGTCGACGGACTTCTTATTTGTAAATAAACCGTATTTCCTTTACGACGATGGTCATCCGATCGCAACCTTTCGCTCGGGTCGCCATGGCTTCATTCCTTATCAATTCGCCCAGGTGTTTCTATTTATAAAAGTCGGTTAAAGCATTGGCCGGGACGTTTCTTCGAACGATAAATTCGAAAACCGAGTCGAGAAATCTCCGTCGAAGGTAAACCTGAAAAAAAGAAAAAAAAAAAAAACAGCAACTGGCTAACGTCTTGGCCATTTTTAGTTTTAACTTGGTAAATTTTGTTTTAAAGAAATAGCGTGATAAAAATTAGGATAAAGACGGGAACGACGATCGAAAAGGTAAAGTAGAAACGGGAGAGAAAAAAAAAAAATCTCGTTCGTTCATTTTTAACACGAATTGCTTAATCGTGACGAATGCTTGGTTGCCACCACGGTTATTTTTATATTTTTGTTCTTTTCTTTAAGAGCAGAGCCGAAAAAGTACTCTCTACGACCGATAGTCTTTCTCGGAATTTATATCACCGTACGAGAAAAATCATCCAAATCAAGAAAAGAAATAAAGTAAAAGTAATAACGGCGAGATGCGTGGCTTCCGACGGGCGAAAGAAGAAAAATTCGGAGGTGATGGCGACGGTAATACATCTTTTCCGTCGATTTACTAGAAAATGTGGCTCTTTCCTTACCGACGACGGTTTTAAACGCTCTGCTCCGAAAGCGTTTACATGACGGTTATTTTTCTTCTTTGGAAATTAAAGTGCGAATCTTCGTTAAAGGTAGACGGAAACCAAGTAAACTTCCTTTTCACCCTTTTACTAACGAGCGAGTAATGATGCTGGCCGACGAAGATCCCAGCGGGAGAGAGAGACGACGGATCGACGTCTCTCTTCCTCCTACGTCTCCCGGCAAAATTTTTCACCGGAGAAACGTTTCTTTGCCGAAACCCGACCGAGTGGCGTGGAAAGAAGTGCGACTGAGCGAAATGCGTTTCGTAATTAGAGTTAATCGCGCGTGGCGATTAGCGGGCGAGAACGACGGTTCCGAGCGATAAGGTTTCATCGGGAGAGAGATAAATCGGCAAACGAACCGATAAATAAAATTAGGGTCGGGTCCGAGGCCCGGCCACCGTTGGCGGAGGCGCACTCGACCGTAATGCCGAAGGGAAAGGGGAAGCGAAGGGATTAGCGGGCCGCAGCTGCCCCTTTGTGTATAAGGAAAAAAAGGCCCCGGTCCCTACACCCTTTCTACTTCTCGTCGGCGGAGGGGTTCGCGAAGGGGTCGCGCCCTAATTAATGGCACCGCCTCCATTGACCGAGACACAAAGAAGACGGTTCTCGGGACATCTGCCCGCAACCGCCGATGTCTCCGTCTAATCCCATTCGGACGACCCGCTCCTTTTGTTGCGTCGGACGTTTCCGCAGAAAGGGAGGTCGACGCCTTCCATTAAGGCCGACGGCGCGCATTTACGCCGTAAATTACCTCTTCCAATCGACGTTAATTTGCCTAAGCGCCGGACGGAGAGACCAAGCACGGGCCGTAAATCCTCTATACTGCGGCGCTCCGTTCTTCGCCGCTCGTAAATTACTCCGGTAAATCTCGGACGACGGTTCGGGCCCACCGATTAAGCGCGGTTCTCCCCAGGCCGCTTCCGTTTTTCTTCCTTCCAAACGCCGGGGGCGGGGATCCGAACCAGAGTCTGGAAGGGACAAAAGAAAAAAAAACCCGAAAGGAATTTGCCACCGATTCGTATCCGATTATACTCGACGAAAAACGAAAAGTGTTTGAATTTAAAATAATTGAATTATATTCGAATCTTTCCAAATTTCGAGAAACTGGGAACGGACCAAGACGTCGTCTGTCCGTTGGGCTTTTCGCTCCTTCCAAAGTAGCCGTTCCGACGACGATTCGCATCCTCCTTTCCGCCCGTAATCTCGTCGTGGTGGGGACTTTACCGGCCTCGCTATTCGCGGCCCGTGCCTTCCCCAACCAATCCTGCGCCCTTTAGTGGCATTCGTCTTCTATCTTTCGACCGCCATCTTGTATTCTCGATTTTTATTTCCTTCCAGAGGGAAGATGGGTAATTTTCCGTTGGTTTCTTCCCTTCTCCAGCATTAGTCCAGCCCATAAATTACCGCGAAATTCTCCAGAGATGTTCGTCGGGCCGACAAGGGCACCGGGTTCCGAAGCCACCTATGTTATTTTACACATTCGTAAAAAAATTCCGGCAACCGGTTCGAAAAGTTTCGAGGAAAAAAAACGGGAATTACTAAGTTTCGAAGTGGGTGAAGAGAATGCTGCTCCCACACACGCATTCGTACACACGTACAGAAAAAACCCGCAAGGTTTCGCATTTCTCGAAGTTTTCGGGTCCCCGAGTTCAAAAATGTAAAAATCTTGGTCGTTTTTTAACCCATAGGTATTTTCCCTCTGTTATATATAGCCTAATAACAGCCGGGGAAGTAAAATGGAAAACAGAATTGACCGGAATTATTTAACGGACCGGAAGATTTCTTCCGACGGAAACTTTTTACGGATTTGTAAATTATAATTGTACGGGAATTTGCATTCTGGCGCGGGCGAAGGCGTAGACGGATCGATCCTTTATGATTCCCTATTTATTTATTTATCGATAAAATACAAACATTACCAAACGAACTCTTAATTAGTTAATTACACTTAAATGTCGACTGGGCGCGGAAGGAACCAACGGCCTTTACGAATTATTCTTCCGCCCATCGAAATCCGGCAAAAATAGATACATTGAGCGAGCAATTATTTATTGCCACTCTGTCGCATGCCGGGTTGCAATTTTTAATTTACTTAATTTAAGATATACGCTCTCCACCTGAAACTAATGGATCTTACCCCGTACTGTACTGAACATCATAGTTTTCTCGCATTATCATTGTCTAAGTTTACCCGGACAATTAAGGAAACAAGGAGGGATATAAACTTTGAGACAGTATTAGGCTTATATCGCAGGCTTATACTTACGGAAGCCAAATTAATTAGAATATGGCATTTGCATTTAGGGTACAGCTTCGGACTTGATCACAGAATAATTTCGTCAGAGCATTACATAATTTACCTTATAACTTTACCGTCACTTTATATTATAATGGGGATAATGCTGATAGAGTACGCGCGTTATATAAAAAGAAGTTCTATTAAACAGTTTTAAATTAATTTAAATTTGCAACATTCTTTTATTCGTAACACGCTAAAAAAATATTACCGATCGTCTAAACACAACCACAGATGGAAAAATAATTGCTATTACCGGCATCTAAACGCCGTTTTGAACCATCCACGCTGATCAACCAAATCATATATATAATTGGAACGCTGTAAAAGAAGAATACAAACAATTTAAAGAAGTTACCGAGGGCTTGAATTATGTTACTTTTGTACGTTAACTGTTTTTCTGTACGTTTGTTTCGATTTATTCGTATTTGTTTTTGGACACTGGAAAAAGGCCGATGGCCACAGCGTGGTAAATTAAATTAAATTAAATAGAGTGAGTCGCGCCGGTCATCTAACTCCTTTGGGGGGGATGTTTGAATGGAAATAATGTGACTTCGGTTTGCACGGGAAGTTCGTATATGGCTAATCGCGACCTTCCTTCCTCTAAGCCTTCCATATCCTGTCTCGATTTTCATCAGTGTAATTCCGTTGTGGAGATTAAAGAAAATCAGGCAGGCCACGGACGGATGAAAGCGTAAATTTATAGGTGTACAATTCTTTATTCGAATTGCAGCCCAACAAATCGAGAGTGTAGGCAAAACCATCGAAGACGGTTAATTTACGTATACGACGAAGAAAGAAGCGGGTTATCCGTTAAGAAGGCAGGACGAAGAAAAATTTTTACGAAAGCTACAGCTTTCGACCACCGCCACGCCCAAAATTCGTAAGGCCACGCCGCTTTAGCCGGGCGGGTAATCTTACGCCTACAGTAATTGACGCGGTAACGGGTCATCTCAGTTACCTTCTTTCTGTAAACAATAATTGGTTAAATCTTCCGCGCGTAAATGGACAATAAAGACTAAAAAAATGGCGCGGAATAGTTTTTGCCCGGTCAAAGAAACACGGAGCGGAACGAGATAGAGATGGATCGGGCGGTAACATTAAGTATGAGGGCTCGGTATGTAACGTTGCAGTTTTTATACCAGTTAAACTAGACTATTGAGGGAGTCACTTCACTGAAGTGACTTCAGAAAAAGTTTCTTCCGTCCACCCCTTAAATGTGGACTTTACATCGACCTTTAGTAAATTTCTTACTGGTTATTCCGAGATTAAACCGTCCGACGCTGTTAGCGGGAGGAGTTTTCCGGATTTTCCCACGTCGCAATATGAGAAAACCAGAGGAAAAGGGAGAGAGAGCGTTTAAGATCTTCGATTAAAATAATTAATTTCGTCGTCTTTACTGGTACATTTTTTCCGTTTTTGTTGTTTATCGCATTGTTAATAAGTAACGGGGCTAAGAGGGGACGGAAATCTTATTATTTATATAAATAATGCGTAATTTGAACCGGCTCCCCCACTCGACTTCTACCCGAAATATTTTCGGGTTTACGCAAAACACGAAAGACGGTTATTCCGGGAACGGAGTACCCGGTGGAAAAGTTAGAAGAAAAGAACCCCATTCTCCGGGTACGGCTGCTTTTCCCAAACGGTAGGGAAGGAGGGATTTGGGAAACGGTGGCCGCACCCGGAGGAGGGGAGAATTTCGGCTCTTATCCCAATTGTTTTTCTACCACAATAATCGTTCGAAGGTAATATGTTTGGCGGGAGAAAATCGAAGGCGGTGATTTTACGAACGATTATTCCGGCGGGTAAAGAGCGTGGACAGATTCCGTCAGTTCTCCTTCGCTTCCGGTTATTCCGTCAGTCGTTAAT
Organism: Centruroides sculpturatus; assembly: GCF_000671375.1. NCBI lineage: Eukaryota > Metazoa > Arthropoda > Arachnida > Scorpiones > Buthidae > Centruroides > Centruroides sculpturatus. Next base: position 41,478 of record NW_019385286.1, on the reverse strand, counting down.
ACCGCCGGAGAATGTTTCTGGCCAACTTCCGTCCGCAGTCTTTTCGGTATCTGAGGACCTACCCAAGTTTCCGCCACGTTTTTCTTTCCTACCGTTTACAAACCTTAAATTTTCACGAATTGTACAGTATAATACGTCACAAATGTGCCCCGTAAAATTTTTGTACTTTTGTTCAGTTCACTATTAAAACGCGCTTTTAACTATCATCCTACGGCGTTGCTTTCGCCTTCGGCTTTTTTTTCCAATTTCAGAGAAAACCTTAGGTCTTCGGGGCCGACTTTCCCCATATTTTGCTCGGACGGAACGGCCCGTCCGAGCAAAATATATTAGCTCCATTATAGAAAATGGACCTAAAAAATTTTTTTTTCCTCTTTTTGTTTGTGGCCCTATTTAAATTTTTGGTGTCCGGGAAGGCGCCTTCCGGCCGTAACGTTATCTGCAGACGGTTTGCGACGAAATTAAAATCCGTCCGCACCCGGACGAAAGAAGGAATGTGGCCGTTATCGTCCGTCTGCAAAGTACCGGACGGGCTGCATTTTCCAAACGTCTTTATTAACCGGCCGATAGTTCGATTAATTCCAAGAATAGCCTATTCGGGCGCGCTTCTCCGCTGGAAATTCCCCCCGCGGCGGGAAAAGGGGGAAAAATCAGACGTAAACAAAGAAATTATAAGAGGACGCCGGTAAGATTCTTTAAGAAGGGAATTAAAAAAAGCGCCGACCGAACCCGCCGACGAGTTTAGAGTGTCAGACGTTTATCCAATTTCCGAAATGGCCACAGAAATTTTTTATCGGTATTTAAGACCCGATTTTCGCTTTCTTAAGAAATTTTATAATTAGCAGTTAAAAATAAAAATTACTCGATCATCTATTTGTTTCTTGTATTTCCTGGATGGGGAACGACCGGACTTCGAAGTTAACTCGGTGACGAAACCCGTACGCAGCGCGTTAAATGTCCGATTTATTTACAGAATGCGGTTCCCATCTGGGTTATCGCGCTCCTTTCCACAATGTTCTTTGGTATTTCCCCTCCGAATAACTGGCAAGGCCAAGGTTTCGAACGTGGTAAAACGCAAAGTTACGAAGTCGGCCAATTCCGGATCGGCTCCGACTTTTCGCCTTCTCTCAGTTTAACCGTATTTTGTAAATACAGTATTTAGATTGGCGTGGCTAAATTACTCCAAGTAATCGATTGGCGTGGCTAAATTACTCCAAGTAATCGATTGGCGTAAAATAAAGGCGGAAGGAAGATTCTGGTCGCGTCGTAGTTTTCCGAATTCTCGAAGAAGATAAAAACTTTTTCGTCTCCTTTGCACCCGCCAATAAATCCGTTACGCTCGACTAGGAACTAGATTAATTCGATAATACATCGGAAATCTTTCTGCGGAATTTCGCCTTTAAAACGGTTCTTCGTTTCGTTTCCGTCCTTCGCCCAATCGATTTCGTTTATATTTTATACGTGACCAAACATTATTCTAGCTTAAAATCGTCGCTTCTAAAAGTATCGAATAATAATTATTAATTTCCGAGGGAAAAAAAGAAAATACAAAATGAAATTTTTTGATTTTACGTCTCTTATTATTATTATTTTAATAAAGGGAAAGAAAACAAGTTTTGAAATGTTTCTAGATTTAAAATTCGCAAAATAATTTCTATGAATACGAGATGAATAATCCATGGCGTTTTTCGCCACAGAAAAAAGTGAAAGAAAGAATAATAATAATAATTTGCGGAGGTCTTGGCAAAGAAATAATTTGTAAGAGGCTCGTTAAAAAATTCTACCGGCGTATTTAAAGAAAAAAACGTTAAATTAAAAAAGAAAACCCGATCCGGAAATAAAAAATCTGGAATTTTTTTCCTCTGTAAGAAACTCCGACGATGAAGCGGATTTGCAGAATCCAGACTCAAATCGGCGAATTTTAATAAATACCAAACGAAGTAATTAATTGCCGATTTCTTCGAAAACTTAATTAACGACAACTTGATCGAATGCTTTTTCTTTAATTTATTACGCATTTAATATTAATTTCCGATGTTTTTTCCTCTTCTTTTAATCGAATTATAGAAAGAAGTTTACCGTCTCCGGCGCTTTCCTCCTCCTCCCCACTTTCTCCTCCGCGCGTTGTGTAGCGTATACCGCCGGCCTAACGCGTCGTATCTCGATAACCGCGTCCATCGTCCATTCCGACGGAGGAACGAACCGATTATCCGGGTCACGGGGCGCGGGTCGTGGCGCGCTCCACCTATTACTGTACTTTTTGAAGTGGCGTTTCGTCGTTGGAAGAGGCTTTTTTATTTTTATCACCGGCTGTCGAGTCGTACGATGGAAACGAAATTTTTGTCGGATGTTGAGCAAAGTTTCTTATTTTCCCCTCACCGTGTCTAACCGTAACTTCTGTCCTCCCGGGTTTTCTTACATCCCGGCCGCATTTCTTCGTATTTTCTACGTTTAAAGTTTAATAACGTTCCGCCTCCAGCTTTTGTATCCGGTGTCGCGCCGTCTTCCGATTCGAGTACGTGATATAGATCGTTTCGTGTTCAAATCGGAGGTGGAATCGTTACCTTTTTCAATGGGTTTGCTTCCGAAAAGTACTGTATATAGGCCTACTTCTTTAGTCTGCGCTTTGTGCCGTCAGATGGCACCACGATCCGGATGTAAATAATAATAAAAAGGTCCACGACTGGCACTATCCCGCAGTCAGTTTTTCGGGTTTCTCGGACTGTAAAAAGTGTTGACGCATCTTTCGAGTCGTCGATAGATTCGACCGTGTTTAGCCAGTATCAAACAAATAAATTTGATACTGGTTAGAATGGTGAAATCTTTACTAGAAAGAGGATTCTGATTCGATTTTCTTGAGAATTCGTAACGGTCTTGTATTTCTTCGTTATAAAAAAAAGTTGGCAAGGGCTCTCGTTACACTTTCCCGGCACTGGAACGGGAGAGGATCGTCGGGAATCCGATAATTTTCAATTATACTGTGATTTATAATTTAAGCTTAAAAGGAATGATTTAGCCGCATAATGATAAGTATTTTTTTAAGTTTAAAAAACACTACGATGCTAGCTCCGAGTTAAAATTGCGTGGCGCCATCTGTTACGAGATTTTATTAAAAAGTAACTGTTATATTAATTATTATAAAAAGGCTTTGTTTTGAGAGTACAAACGAGTTTTTAAAAATACAGTGGGTGATCAACGAACAAATTGGATAAGGAACACTTTCGTGAAAGATTTTTATGTTCGGATAACGAATACATGTTCGGATAACGAACACCTCACAGAACAAACACAAGAAGAAGTGATGTAAAATAATAAATACCGATTGGTCTTCCCTTGTCTTCAGGCAACAATTCGAAACTTTTCGGAGCGCGAGAGACGTCGACATCGACGCTCAACCCGGCATATACTGATCGGATAGTATTCCCCCGAACTTTGAAACTCTCCCTTGTAATTCCGACCTTTTATTTTTCTGACAGAAACAATTCTTTTATAGTATTCGTGAGACTGTCGGGCGGGCATTCGTTAAGTTTTAAGTCAGTTTTTATGTTCGAAAGGTGAGAGTATAATATTACAGGTAGAGAGTGGGAAGATGTCTGTTGTTGGTGGGCAGTATGGCTTCAACAGGTCTACAGTAGGCCGCAGTTCAATCTTATCTAAGTAAGATACTGCATTATCAAGAAGACTCAAGCAGCTTAAAGAGTAACAAAAATCACATCTGAGAAATAAAGAACATTGAAGAGTTCATAATGGAACCTGTAACGGATCTGACGACAGAACGCCAAGAACTCATGAATGAAGAACACCAGGGGCGTGCCGTGACATTTAATGATAGGAAAGCTGTGCTTTTGTAACAAGCCGACTTCCATGGGCAATCCTTCAGTGATGGTCTAGGGTCTATTCGTATTCGTTTGTTCAATAAGCCAGTAAAAACCGTAGACTTCTCTAAATGTATTTTTAATTAATAGATTATCTAACGCACTTAATAAATAAGCAAGTTCAATATAATTAACTCTGTTATATTAGATTTAATAGATACTCTACGCCCTGTAAATGCCAATTCTCGCTTCTATAACATCTAATAATTAAAATATAATATATCTATTAGCCGTAACTATCTCGTTATAATTTTCAATATTTATTTTATATTGTGTACTAATGTTAAATTCTATTCTATTTTGATTTCCAAATTGCTTCAATTTTACGAAATATTCGATGAGAGATTTAGGATTTTCGTGTCTTTTGCCAACTTTACTCAAATTATTTAAATCGTCAAAGCCAATCTCATTCCACCACACTAATTTTATTTGAAAATAGTAAGTAGGCAAGACCAACAAAACAATTTTTGCATTTTTATGCATCTACAGAGCCATTTTATATCTTAATTTAAAATATCAGCGCTAGAAATATATATAGTGGTGCCTCGGTGCACGAACAACTCCCAACTCGAATAATTCGATATTCGAATGCACGTTAAAAAAAAATACGATGCTCGATAATTGACTGCATGCTCGGCACTCGACCGAAAAATACGACCTGCTTAAACAAATATTTTTATTTTAAATTTAATTCTGTTATCCGTAAAACTTTCCCGCGATAAAAATAAGTATCTAATTTAAAAATAAAACAAATTATTCCTTGCAATTTGCCTGAAAAAGTTTGAGACCACGATTTAAAAAAAAAGCCACAAAAACCAAACATAGTAAGAAAAACAATGTTTAATACTTGGTACAGGACTCTTCTCCTTCCCAATTCATCACCAAACGATTATTGATGCTAATGTCTGAAATTCCATTTAATCGATGCAAGATGTGTGATTACCAGAGCCCCTTCGGCCGCCAATTTAAAGTCTTTTGATCTTTAAAATTGGCGTTTCCACTTCCCGGGACGAGGACCCAGGGGTTGGATTTGTGGGAAGCGTGTGTTCGGGTTGTTTCATTGTGTGGAATTACACAGAACGAGCGCTTGATGTGTAAGTGCGTGAGTGCGAGAATTCGAGTAAAGGTTAAACGGTGTATATCTTCGTGTACAGTGGTGTTATGTCCGTGCGTGTGTGTGTATGTGTGTGATCGAAGAACATCTTCGGCATGTCTATAAACAGAAAACAGTAAATTACGATACGAGAATAAGATGTGTTAAGAAATAAAACGAAAGAGTTCTTACCATCGGAAAATATTCACTTGTACGGTAAATGGCCACTTGGTCCTCTTCGTGGTAAAGTTGGGGAGGGAGATTCTTCTCCCTCCCAAATGTTCCTACAAAACACAAAGGCAGTGAGAAAACGAGAAGTTTATTCATTTATTACCTAAGGTCAAGATTATTACCTTAATCAGACAGCCTTTCTTCCCGAACAGTGTTATGAGAAGAGCGAAGGACCTGACCTAGCCTAGGCTAACCTAACGAACCCTAACCGGAAGCTCAATCCTCATAACAGCTGTTTGGGAAGAAAGGTCGGCCGAATGTCGCGTCCGGTGAAGAAACGTGTCAAGTCCGTGGGTCACGTCCGGGTAAAAGAGGTCACGTCCGTTAAAAGATGTCATGTCCGGGTGAAAAGTGTCGAATCCGGTAAGAAAGTCGCATCCGGGTGAAGAAGAGGAAGTCGAAGAAGATCACCGCCTAGGCCAAGGCAACCGCAGCCGTCCGCAGCAAAAAAACCACGGACAGCACGGTCCCTCGACTTCGGGGGCTCTCTCCTCCGACTCCTCCCCGTCCCGACTTCGGCAAGGCGGTGGCGTCGCCGTCGCGGACGAACGGGCAGAACACGACCAAACAGAAAGTGTCAGCTCGGACGAGCTGTCACTTTCGACATCCTCCACAGCAAGGTCTGTGGCCGGATGACCCCCGAAGACCTCGGCCAAGCGCACTGGACCCAGGGTGTAGCGTCGCATCATCCCGACTCCGGGAGGATGCCACGCCACGCGCACTTGGCGAAGGTCTTCTTCACCCGCTGCCTGTCGCTCGTCGAGCCCCCGCTCCTCCAACGGCACGGAACGACAGACTCGTTCCGCGTCGTCCGAGGAACCCTCTCCCTCCGGCGCCACCGCCTGCCTCCGCCGGAACCGCCTCCAACAACGCACCAACGTCTTCATCCTGTAAAAAAGAAAATTTGCAATTAGTCCAGTGAAAACAAAAGCTTAAATTAATGCTTAAATTCTTCCGAGTAAAAGCAAACTGCTCACCGCAGCCGCCTTTTTAAATCTAAAAGATTCGAATCCGAAGCGCAAACGGTCGACCATCGAACGATGTGCCGAGATGTCTTCTGGGACCGATTCTCCAAGTAATATTAAATAAATTCTTACGTCTAGGATCAATAAGGACTAAGACTTACCTAAAAAATCTTCAATCTTCTCTGTAAAAGGCACGAAACCGCAGAAAACAGCACGCAATCCAAGAGCGAAAGAAAAGCACGTCCGACAGCAACGAGAAACACAATCGAACTGCGATTCGTCATGTGTGACGTATTTCGAACAAACGTTAAAAAACGCGTCAACAATGTTCGAATTTCGTAAAAATTAGAATTTAAAAAAAAAATAAATTTTTAAAATTTTTTTCAATTAATTAATTTATAATTATTTTTCTTTTTTAAATTTGATAAATAAATTATCTTCTGCATTTACATGGTGCAGAATGTCGACCGTGGAGAGGTAAAAGACGATCTTTTTAAATTCTACGTCTCGAGGCTTGACCATCTCCCGAAATTCGTTCGAATAAATATCTTTTTCGTCCATTTTCGACCATGGCATGAAATAAATCAGATTCTTAGGATTTCGCCCAATATTATTTTGCTTTTCGGAAGGATTCCTCGGTCGCCGTCGGGGTTGCGGGTTTCGCGTAGGCCTATTAATGCAACATCAAACTGGATAAAGTTAATATTAAAAATACCGAAAAACCTTTATAATACGGCCGAACGAAAATTAAGTCCGAGACAACGGGGAAATCGACACAGAGGATAAACAGACTGAGCTAGGGGGAAACGATCATTCTTTCTCCTTGAATTTCTGACTTTTTAAAGGATCTCTCCCCTAAATTCTTAATGTGATCGCTTAATCAATTTGACACGTCCGCAAGTGTTGATCCAACTTTGAAACTTTCGCTCGTACCTCTCGTGCCATGATATTTTATTTCCTGACCGCTGAGAATTTTTTTTACTTACAACGCGACAATTCTGCTTTGGGAGGAATGCTACATTTATTTCCAAATTTTGTCATTGTCGTCCGTCCGCATGTCTTAAATTCGAGAACGGAATTATATGAAATCCGAGACCAGATGTGGAAACTTTAGAGACAGGAGGCCCCAATTAAAGTACTGTACACTAAGAAGGGATTTTTCGAAATTCCCCCCGCGGGGAAGAGGGAGAGGAAGCTTCTCCTGTACTATTTTAGATGCAGTATTTTTCGTTTTTGCGAGAAATAGAGCATATTTTTAGACCCACTTAAAAATTCTGTAATTAGTCTCGAAAGAGTGGGACCTAATTCTTGTACCCAGTGAAAATGAGTAAGATCGCTTATAATCTAATAATCTTAATCTTTGCTATCGTTACTTTTTCCCCGAGCAACGCTGGGCTCATCACTTTCTTCAGATCAAGTTGACAAGCTATTGTTTTTTCAATTGATATAGTCGGGCTGATCTAGGTTTTTCGGGGCCTAGGGCTTATTGAAGTCAAACAGCGGCTCATTTTTTGTTAATATAAAAAATACCATAAATTATCATTATTATATTATTATTAATTAATATTAACTATTTTTACTGTACGATAAATGCTCATTGTTAATGAAAAAGTATTAAAAATTGATGATAATACAGTCGACCCCCCTATAAGATCATTGATTTTTCCGTTTTATCTGAATTACATGTTGTACCAGTCACTTAGATTTTACAAAATACGTGTGCCGGGCTGTGAACGGCTCACATATTTGTAAAATCTAAGTGACTCGTACAACATGTAATTCAGATAAAACGGAAAAATCAACGATCTTTTAGGGGGTCGACTGTAATTTAATTTTTGCGGGCCCTTGATACTTGGAGGCCCTATTAGTTCTTATGTAGATCCACTCCCGGATAAAGTAGCCAGAGACGGTGTTGTGACACGCTGCTTCTTAAATAAGTTTTGATTACAGTAATTTTAGTTTTGAAAAACTTGGTTCTGCTGAACTAGACTAAAACTAGACGAAACTAGACTGAACTAGACGAACTGGACTAAAACTAGACGAATGTCGAAGAGTTAACTCTAAACGTACAATGAAAAAAATTCTGACGCCTAAAAAGAAGGTCAACAACCTTCTTTTTAGGCGTCAGAATTTTTCATCGAGCTATTCAGACTTGAGTAGCTAATATTGAAAGATTGATCGAGGGCCACATAAATTCATTAGACGGGCCGGATCCGGCCCCTGGGCCGTATGTTGGCCATGCCTGGGCTAGTCCTACAATTCATTAGGCGGACCGGTGGTCTGGGACGGAAAACGACATATTTCGGACCGACCAGGACAAAATTCCTGGGAGTTTTCCACCCGACCGGATTTAGGTCGACTTCCTCGCAGCGGTAAGCCTACACATTAAGCGATTGGATAATCGCCATTTGTCGTTATCTGTTAAACTTATTTCATTGAGAAAGCGGAATCGTGCCATTCAAGAAGCCATATTTTGGCGGAATTGTCTGCAAGATACGCGCAATTTTTACTTTTCTTAGTGTTTCCCAATAAACCAGAGGATTCCTTTCGATCGGTTAAAATACTGCACTAGATGACTGATTGCTTACAACCGATAGTAAAATCGTGTTTATTATCAGAAGCTATCTTATCGAAGTTCTTCTCGATTTTACCGTTCTTCGATCGGTCCGAATGTTTGGCATCTGCTCGACTTCGTTTGCCTGTTTTTCCCATCGCAAAGGGTGAATTTTTTTAGCTCTTTCCTTCCTGTGGGCACTAAGAGGCCCTCTTTTTTAGCAAGCTCATTATGGGTTCAACCAGGCCCAATGTGGCTGCCCGAAAAATGGAATCACTCCCCGAAAAATTCCTGGGGATTTTTCGATTCCGCAACGGGTGAGTGTTAGAATCTGTCGCAGACGGGAGTTGAACTCAAAAAGAACGTTTCTAAATTCCGCGGTGTGAGCAACACCGTTGGGGAGAGATGAGCAAAACGATGACATCATTTCCGAGAGAAAAGAAATGACTTGTTGTTACCATGTGTTTCGATGCTGCTGAATAATGGCTGATGCGATGTGTGTTTATTCATTATGCGAATTGCCTACAAATCATTTAATTATAAAAATGTCTTACAACAAGTATAAACGAAGATATGTTAATTCTAGAAGTAATAGAAGTGGGGGAGAAACAAAGGCACAAAATGTGCTAAGATAGAAGGATTCATAAAAAAATTTATACCACACTATATCGATGTTTCTTTTAAAAGCCACTTCGGACTGAACCGGTGTACAGTTGAAATAAGTAAAGGGTTAGCAAGAAATGTTTCCCACTTCAGAAAGCTCTGCGTTCTACCGCTCGAAATGAGACAAAATTTGGAGTACAGATAATACAAATGATGCGCTTGACATTTCTTAAATAAAACAAAATAGTACAAAAATACGTCGATAGGTGGCGTTGGAGCATACAGAAATATTGAATATGCGTGCACATATAAATGTCGAATATGTAGCACTAAAATTGCTCAATATGTCCTCCTTAATTTTGAACAATGTGCTCTAATCGCAAAACCATATTTTCCACAGCTGAACGCAATCAGCCGATTTCTGAGACAATGTTTAGAGACCGACGGCGGTTTACAGATCGGGTAAACCGCTGTTCAGAAAAATTTCATTGCAGAGACGACGTTTCTCGCCTGCCACAATGGAGACAGCGATTAGAAACAAGTTGACCTATTTTCTAGACTCACTCGACAGCAGGTTTAGAGGGCTTTTCAATTCGAGTGGTAGCTTTGTTGGTGGAAAAGTTTAGATAAAAACAGATATCGTTCCTTTGATAAATGTTGTAAACGGTAGGAATCGCCAAAATTATTCATTACCGGAAACTGGAGTTACTTTGTGACAAGTAGGATAACTTTAGGACAATCACTGTTTTGAATGAATTTAAATTAAATGCCAATGCCATTTCAATGATATACAAACTGTTGTCATTGGTTACTGCGCCTACTGTGCTGCCACATAATGTCAAGGCTAGGGTTTCTCATTTCCCAGTCTTTTGCTTGTTCCGGGATTCCGGGATAAAAGTGAACTGTTTCCCGGGACAAAATTAATTATTTTTAAGATATACAAAATATTTTGAAATCAAATGATATACAGTAGAGCATCGATTATCCGACTCAATTGGGGACTGGGGTTGGTCGTATGAAAAAATACATTATTAGCATAGTATATTAGTATATCCCATGTAATTAGTATGTTAGTATATCGCTATTAACCTACTTCGCGTTGAATTTTCATCGATGTTAAGCCTAACAAAAATTTTTTAAATAATAATCGTCGCTATTGCATCGTTAAAAATTAGAAAATTAAGCCTCATTTAAATAGTGGCCTCCCTTTCATGGTCGAGACAGTGTTGCCAGCTGAAACACGCAAAATTTAACAAAAATAATATTAAAGTAGCCAAGACATAGCCAAATATTGTAGCCACATCACTAGCGGACATTTGAATTTGCCGACTAGAACGCGGTCGGTTAACTGATGTGACGGTTGATCGGGGGTCGGATAATCGATAATTTACTGTAATTATTTTTCATTTTTTAAAGTAATTTTAAAGTTCTGTAACATCCAAAATCATATTAATAATGCTGTGTAAGATACATAATAAAAATTACCTTTGAATTACGTAGAAATTTTCACAAATAGAGAAAAGTTATTAAAGTTTGCTGGAAACTGCATACAACAACAACAACAACAAAATGCTTTGAATTGAGTTTAAAATTTTTAAAAAATGAACTTAGATCAAACTTCTAACTTAGAAGGTAATTTTCGTTTTTTAAATAAAATATAATACAAAATATTGTACCTTTATAAGATTTTAAAAAGCAAAGATGGTCAATACTCCGATCACTCACTCTAATTCTTATTTTAGTAATGAAAAGTCTTGCTACGGAGAATGCCCTTTCCGATTCAATTGATGCGATTGGAATCGTGTTTAATGCATTTAAGAGAAGATAGATATTATGTGTTTTTCACCTGTAGCCTGGAAGATTTCGAGTTTGTTTTCGAGATTGTAGTACTTCTTTTGCTCTCTAGTATTCTTGATTTGTCTACCTCGGCTGCTTTAATAGCGGCATCAAGCTTGTAGTACAATAATTCGGCAATTCGTTTGGCTTTAATAACCAGGTTTATGAAGAAAAACTTCATACTTGCAGACTTCGTTTGTATCCTTGCCCAATTTGCACAACCTGGCGTTACGCATTTATTGAAGCTACTGGGCATGGTTAAAAATTAAGACAGCATAAGAACAATTATTCCAGATATTACAGGTTCTAACAAGTAAAGAATTTTCAGAGTCCTGTCACAAATAAGCTACGTATTTATAAGGAAGTCTAATTACAGAACGATTCCATAGCCGTAGTTCTGTTTTTTACCACGAGATGTCGCTACTTCGTAACGTCAAGAAGCTGGACAAGCATAATTCTGACTGTTGTGTATTTACACCACAGTCAGAATTAATTTATTACGAAAAAATTTGCTACTGTTCGTTTGTTGAACGTCAAATTTGTCTTTTGATTACTGTTCATTATTTTTATCAAAATATTTAAAATTATACAGTATATTATAAAAGTTATTCTACGGAATATGTAGACCAGCAGTGGCGTGCCGTCATTAGAAGCGGGGGAAGCGCCGCTTCCCTCTATTTTATAAAAAATAAATACATATTAATTTTAATTGTATGAAAATAATCGCACGATATTTTATTATAACCGCATTATGTATCTTATTACAAATTTCTATACTACACGTGAAAAAAAAA